>NC_051084.1:64171333-64446470 GCF_004664715.2 Peromyscus leucopus
AAATGGAAGGAAAAGAGCCCACACCTTCAACAAGGTGAACCACTTCTGCTCGGCCATTCCAAGCTGACTAGATCAAATCCTCCAAAACTGTGTGCCTATATACACCCCTCTTCCTTTTCCATTGTTTCTGATCTATGTCACGGTGAAGGGAAGTCTGGCTAGCATAATTAGTCTGTCTAATTAAAACAACTTAAAAGGTGAAAAAACACAGAAAAAGATGACCCAATGAAATTAACACAGCCAAGTGGTTTAGATTGCTACTGAAGAAAAATAAAGGTGTGGAAGAGGACTTAGGTGTTAAGCAAGAAATAAAAAAGGATATAAATATCTGAGTGTATCAATAATCTGTTTCCATATGGGAAAATTGACTTAGCCCATGCCTTAAGGGCCATGATAGGAAACAGTTAAGTGGAGACTGTGGAAATAGAATGTACTAATGGTGAGCTACAATTTGGACTAATATGATGCCTATCTCTTGTGTGAAGTAATGGCACTCATGAAAATTATTGTGAGCAACAGTTGAAGGAGAAACATTCTTTCAGATTTAAAATCTCTGGTTATATTCTTTAAAGACCCACCCCCATAATACAATATGCAACTGTCCAGTTTAGGATATTAAAAATTTGTTAACAATCAAAAATTTAAAAAAAAACAGCAAAACCAGATTGTGATGTTTTCTAGAGGATGTAAGAACATGGAAGTTGATATCTGCTGTACAAAGAGGTACAATGCAAACACACTGCTTAGATGTGGGAGACAGTTGAGAATAGGGGGAACCCACGGCCTTAGAATTGAAACAAGAGACAACAGCAAAGAGATAACAACACATTCTAAGAGTGGGAGTCCACCACTGAAAACATCCTAGGAAGCAGTGCCAGAATGGGGGTTCTGGATCAGCAAGAGAATGAATTCCTGTGATAAAACCCCAAGGGAGAGACATGGAAACAGTATTTAGACCATCACACTTCCCAGTTCTGCCTCCAAGTGCTTTATCAGATGTACACAGTTAAAACTGGGGAAAAACTTCCTGTTCTTTGCATCCAGATTTAGAAAAAGAAGGAGGAGGAAGAGGGAGAGGAAGAGGAGGAGGAAATCTAACAAATAAGTATTTTTGTCTCTTACACATTTTGTTGCTTTTAAAATGAAATATGCATATTTTCATTTCATAAACCAACTGTATGAATACACTTGTCATATATTACTAATTATTGTTTGCTTTCTCAAGTAAATTTTTTTTTTTTTTTTGGTTTTTCGAGACAGGGTTTCTCTGTGTAGCTTTGCGCCTTTTCCTGGAACTCACTTGGTAGCCCAGGTTGGCCTCGAACTCACAGAGATCCGCCTGGCTCTGCCTCCCGAGTGCTGGGATTAAAGGCGTGCGCCACCACTGCCCAGCGTCAAGTAAATTTTTATCCATGCCCTCAAATTGATTTTGAGCTTCCTCATTAGTGGACATATCAGTAGATTTTACTTTTTCCTTTTCTAAAAAGAAAATTACTGGGATTACTAAGTACTTCTTTTCCTTACTTTGAAAAAAATGTTATTAGTTACATTTTCATAGTGACATAATGACTTTTACCATATCCTTCCCCTATAGCAGATTGTTCATAATTTCCCACATTCAGAGAGAAATAGTCACGATGAACTAGAGTAAAGACAACATATTCAACTTACACGCCTCATTTCTTTAATAGGAGACATGAGAATGTTTCCTCTTTATGAAGTACAGTGGCAAGTTCTGAAGAGACCTTGAAGAGAATAACAAATGCATGACAGAATTAGCAAGATGTGCTCATGTTGTACAGATGGCGCACTGCTTGCTCATTACCTGAGGCTTGATACAGAGTAGACATTAACCAAAGTTAACTTCAGATGTGAAAGCACAAAGTTGGATTCAGCACTCCATACTGGAAATAGGAAGCAAGAGCACTTTGACAATTACATGTTGCTCAGGGTCTCCACCCCAGGAAGGACTTTACCTTCCAGCAGATCGAGACTTGCCCCACCTCCAGTGCTCACATGGCTGACCTTGTTTTCAGTGTCCCATTTAGCAGAGCAAGTAGCAGTATCTCCATCCCCTATAATGGTGACACAGCCCTTGGAGGTGGCCTTTACAACTTCATTCATGAGGGCTTTTGTTCCCTTAGCAAAGGCATACCATTCAAACACCCCCATAGGTCCATTCCAAATAGTAAGCTTTGCCTCGGTCACAATTTGAGCATTGTTTTTAATGCTCTCAGGAACACAGTCCAAACTCATCCAGCCAGATGGTATGCCAGATTCTAGAGTGGCTTTTCCAACTTTTGCATGCTCATCAAACTTGTCAGCAGTTACAAAGTCAACAGGAAAGGTAACTTTTACACCATTCTTTTCTGCTTTGGCCATGTTATCTTTGACAATTTTGGCTCTCTTCTTCAAACAAGGAAGCACCAATATCCATGTTCTTGAGTTTCTTCAGGAAGGTATAAGCCATCCCACCCTCAATAATCATGAATTTGACTTTGTATAGTACTTGTCTAACATGTGTTTGATGGGTTGGATCTTGTCTTTCATTTTGACTCAACCAAGGATAGCCAGGAAGGATTTCTCTGGGTTTTCTAAGACCTTGGCAAAGTAATCTAGTTCCTTCTTCATGAGGAACCCATATGGCTTCTGTGACAAATTTACTCCTACCATGGAAATGTGGGCCCTGTGTGGGATGCCAAAAGTATTGTTGACATAGACATCACTGAGTTTTGATAATGATGCTCTGAAGGCTTCTACTTTATTTAGCAGCTTAGTGATAATCTTTTTTCCAGCAGGATCCTGACCCTTGCCTTCTTCCTCTACTTGGAAGCACAGTTTCTCCAAAAGGATGACAGACCCATTATCTGGGTTAGCAGGACTTTTCTCTACTTCAGAGCCCACACATCCTTCAGGAACAAAACATCCTTACCCAGCCTGGATTTGAGCTCAGCACAGTAATAGGAACTAAGGAATATTTGTCTGGCTTAGAGACACCATCAAGCTGGCCAAGGTAACTCATGAGAACTGCAGGCTTGGCTCCCTTTTCCAGACAATGCTTGATGCTTGGGATGGCAGCCTTGATTCTCTGGTTGTTTGTGATTTGGTTGTTCTTCATGGGAATGTTAAAGTCTACTCTTCTAATGACCCTTTTCCCCTTAAGGTCTGCTTTGTCCAGAGTCAACTTACTAGAATGAGACATCTTAATTATATGTTGAATAACCTCTTTACTACTGCTAGGAGGCTGACTCAGTGGAGATTTTTAATTCTTGAGTCTTGGCCCCATCTATTAGTTCTAAGGTCCTGCCAAACCACCAGTGATAGACTTTGAAAGGAAATCCAGCTCTGTGATTGGTCTTGATCTTGTTTATCTTGGTTTGGAAAGTTATGGCAGGTACAGACTCAAACTGCCATCCTAGAATGCTAAACAGTAAAAATGAGAGCTGAACACTAAAGATGGGAAACTTAAAAGCTTTCAAATAAAAAATTCCAGAGGGCCAGACTTTTTCCTCCTGGTTCTCGTTTCTATATCCTCTTTCAAATCTATTTTATTTTTAAGAAAATAAAAAGCATAGTAAGCCATGAGATTAACCAAAAATTACATAACTCTTCCCCACAGCCAATCTCCATTTATATTACTGAATAAAATCCTCAGCAATGCAAATGATGAAAATTTGAAAGCAATTTTCTTTAATTCAAGGTAACATAAGATGTGTCTTCTGTCCTTAATGAATATTTCGGCTGAACTTGATGTTAGGCATTGTGATATATTGTTGCTTTGTGTGGGAATCATGTATTTCTCTTAGCATAGGGTTCTTAAATTATTTATTTCTTTTTAGACATTGGTGAAAGAATGCTTGCTGCCTCCTGCAGGAGATTAGCACAGGATACTAGCAAAGAGAACATCACATATCTGTCAGGATTCAGGAGTTATGATATTGTCCTTTTTCTTTCTTTCTTTTTTCTTTTGTTTATTCCCTGTGTGATTTAGAAATCAAATATTTTTGAGTTGAAATTTTCTACCAAAAATAAAAAAGAGTAAAAAAAAATTCAAAAGCATATTTATAAGATTGGTTGAGTGGTGAAACTACTATGATATCTCTCCAGGTTGCTCTTTTTGTTCAGGATTTTTTGAGCTGTCTGAGGATATCAGAGATTCCAAATGAATTTTTGGAGCTTCATTTTTATGTTTCTATGATCACTGTCATATAGGATTGCTTTAAATCTGTAAGTCATTTTAAGTAGGTTGACCAGTTTCACAATATTATTTCTACAAAACCCGCAAAAGTTTGTGTGGGGGAGGTGTTTCCACATTCCAGTGTCTTCCCCCATCTCTTCTAAAGATGTCAAGCTTTCATTGTCAAGGTCTTTCACTTCCTTAGTTTTCTCCTAGAATTTTCTTTACTTTTTGAGGCTATTGTGAATGAGAGTTTTTCCTCTTCCCATGATCTCTTTCTCAGTATGTTTGTTATGGCTATATGGAAAAGCTACTAATATTTGTAAGATAACTTTGTTTCCTACTTTTCTAAAATGTTGGTAGTTTCTTTTTTTTTCCTGCTGGAATTTATCGCATCTTATGTATAATATAATAAAAAATAGTAATAATTTGAGCTTAGGCTCATTTTTTAGCTAGCTCTTATAACTTAAATTAACCTATTTTATCAATCGATGTGCTGCCCTGAGGCTAGTTTACCTCATGTATGTACTTCCCATCCTGCCTGCTCTGTGTCTTATGGCATCTCCTCATGACTCCTCAGACTCTGCTCTTCTTCTCCCCAGCATTCTCTCTGCCCCAAAAATACTGTCTTGCCATCGGCCAGTCAGCTTTTTATCAACAATAAGAGCAACACATTTTCACAGTCTACAGAAGGATTATTCGACAGCGCTTCAACCATTTTGTCTAATTAAAAAGGAAGGATTTTAATTTAACAGAGAAAAATTATATACAACAAAACAATATCAGTTAATAATTATAGTTACAATATCCAGTCCTTTTGTATTTGGCAAAATAGAGAAAATACTCTATCAGCTGTCTTCTCCTGAAGAGTCCAGAGTTTCATACCTAATTTACTTTCTACCATGATTAGGGAGAACTGCAACTATAAGTATCTAGTCTTCAACCCCATCAAAGACCTGAGAATGATATATTATTCCTGAGTAAACAGGAAGTACAGAGCAAGCAACTTCCAAAATTAAGAGAGGACAGAAAGCATTGGCTGCCTGGTCAGACATTCTAGGTTCTTCTGTAACACTGGGCATTCAACTTTGGCCAAAGGCCTAGTAATCTGACAGACATTTTTGAGATGCAGGGACTTGAAGGACTTTCCTACCATGTCTTGGCAAAGCTTCGAAGCTACCGTTTTGTACATCCTATTGGTCCAGCTTAGAATGTACACTGTTAGCAATTGAGGCAAGGGCAATTTCTTTGGCCAAATGGCTAGTTTTTGCCATAAAGAAAGCAAAATCCATATGGAAGTTCTTTGATGCACATCATGCTCTTCTCTTTTGAAGAAAATTTGTACTATTTGGAGTAGATATGTCTCACTGTCATGGGTAGCCTTAGGTTATTAAACATCCTGAATGCCATATTCTGTAGATCTTTGAAGTGTTTGAAGACCATCTACCTAAATATATCTGTTTAACCTTGAAAACATTCTAATATAAATACAAGTTTGATTATTATTGACTAACTGTTCACCTGTATTTTTAATTTTAGCAAATTATAGTATAGCCAAAATAACTTTATAATTCTAACAATAAACCAAAATCTACAACAATGTAAAATATTTTGAGGTTAATATTTGGTTTTTGGATTAAAGTATATTCAATAATTTACTATATTTTTTATCATTCCTTTTTTCCTTTAGAATGATATCTTTGAATTTAACTCTTTTGTTTAGCATTTTCTCTGACTATGACCAACAACAACTTGTAACCAACCCTCATAAACAGTGACAAACATCCATAATACATTAAATTATCACAACCCACCCACACCCCTTCTCTTGGAAATGTAAGCATTATTTTTTAGACTACTTTCTGTTATTGGTGGGTGATGATATCTTTGAGGAAAGCTTGAGGAAAATCAGGATAATTGTTAAGTCTTGACTAGAGTAATTGGTGAGGTTGGACCATCTCAGCAAGCAACCTTGAGACTGTTTGAGATGAAGAATTCTAAGAAGACTGTAACAGAGGCATTTTGAGATGCTGGATCACCTGGGTCATCTATTTCCATTGGTGTGTGGTCCCCTTGTCCTGAAAATACATAAAATTTTAAATGTAATATACATGTCTGTATTATTGCAGTATAGACTGTGTGTTTTACATAAGTTATCCAAAGATGTTTTTTTTTTGTTTTATTTGAGCAGGTAAAGTCTATCTTACCTGTTTTGTAGTTTTTCTAGGTTTATTTCTTTATGTATGTAGTGAGGATTTCCAGGGGGATCTGCCACTATCAAACCTGATCCATATCAACCTGGAATGAATCCACAGCCTCTCATTTCCTGTGGAAATAAAAGAATAACCTCTTTCCCAAAGCAACATATCTCTGACTTCCATTTTGAAATCAAGATATTTTTCAAATATATAACTTGGTTCGATCTGGCAGCTTTCATAATCAAATATCTCTTAACAGCTATTGCTTCTTTATCAGTAGTCAAAAAATTTTAAAGACAACACAATAGCATATAGGATTCTGACTCCCTGTGTATTTTCTATCTTTGCATGGCTTTTCCTTTATAGTACTTTATTCTTTTTTAAAAGACTTTACTTTATTATCTTTAAACTATTTTTATGACTGTCTATACCATTTCCCTTTTCTCTCCCAAGCCTATGTACATTTTTAAACACACTGTAAACCACTTAGAGTTTTTTTTTCCTGTCTGGATATTTCCTTACAGCATATCTGTAATCTTTTCTGTCTGCATGAGCAAAACTTAAATTCACCATGCATTTTAGTTCACAGTGTTCTGGTGGAGCTCCCTTTAGCAGCACTCACACTGGTAGCTCAAGCCAGAAGGCAACAGCTGGGAGATGTATCTCTGTACAGCAGTTGGCATGAGAGACAAAAGACAAGTAAGCCATGTTTGGCTCTACTTTTGTTTGTTTAGGACCTTTTTTTTAAAAAGCTCTTTTCGGGGCTTATGTGGATTTATGGCACCTACTTTGGGTACCATATGTAGGCAGACTTTTCTGTTTCACCAGCCAGTTGCCAAATAACCACATAGAGACTTATTATTAATTATAAGTGCTTGGTTGATAGCTTAGGCTGATTTTTAGCTAGCTCTAATAACTTAAATTAATCCAATTTTATTAATCTATGTGCTGCCCTGAGGATTATTTGTCTCATGTACCTACATCCCATTCTGCTTGCTCTGCATCTCATGGAAGATCCTCATGACTCCAGTATACTCTCTGCCACAAAAATACTGCTTAACCATCAGCCAGTCAGCTTTTTATTAAGAAAGAGAGCAACACATCTTCCCAATGTATAAAAAAGTTTATCCCACAACAATGTTGGATTTTGTCAAAGGCCTTTCCCTCATCTATTGAGAAGATTGTATGTTTTTTGTCATTTATATGACTTATTGTATTTATTGGCTTAAGTATTGAACCTCCTGTGAATCTCCTAAATGATTTCAACTTGATCCAGGTGGATGACTTTTTTATATATGCCCACATTCAGTTTGCAAGTATTTATTGAGGTTATTTCCCTCTATTTGTATTAGGGATATTGGCCAGAATTATAATCATCCATATCGTTAATATTATTCTACTTTCCTTTCACTTTCTCCCTCCCTCTCTCTTCTTCTGTTTGTCTTTCCCCTCTTCTTCCTCCTCTTCTGCTTGCTGCTGCTTCTTTACCTGGTTTCTGTTTTAGGTAATACCAGTTTTGTAGATTAAGTATTTCAGTGAAGTTTCTGTTCCTAATTTTTTTATTATTAATTTTTACATCCTGACCACTGCTGCTCCTTCTTCATCTCCTCCCAGTCCTTTCCCCACCTCTCTTCTGCCCCAATATCCACTACTCCTCTATTTCACTCTAGAAGAGGGCAGATTTCTCATGGATGTCAACCAAACATGGCATATCAAGTTACAGTAAGTCTAGACACCTACCTTTGCATTAAGACTAGATGAGATGATCTGATAGGGGGGAAATGGTCAGAAAAGCAGGCAAAAGAGTCAGAGGCAGGCACTGCTCCCACTGTTAGGAATCCCACAAGAAGAACAAACTACACAACTGTAACATATGTGCTGAGGGTTTATAAGGGTTGGCAGTTCAGTCTCTATGAGCGCCAATGAACCCAGGTTAATGGATTCTCTTGGTTTTCTGGTGGTGTCCTTGAACACTCTAGCTACTGCAATCCTTCTTTCCCTTCCTCCACAGGAGTCACTGATCTTGGCCGAATGTTGACTGTGGGTCTGCATCTGTTTCCATCAGTTGTTGGATAAATCCTCTCTGATAATCTTTAGACTAGGCATCAATCTATGAGTATAGCGGGATATCATTAGGAATAGCACAATATTGTGTTATTTAATACACATGAGTTTATATAATTACTAGAGCATTGATTTCTGTTAAATTTAATCTTGTTATGCATGTGTTATGTAAAATACATGAAGTCATTTCAGCTTGTCTGAATCTGTTAAAATTTGCTTTGTGTCTCAAGGTGTTGTTCATTGTAGAGAAGCTAAGTAAAATGTGCATATTTTTGTGTTTAGTAAAATATTCTACAGAAATCCATTAGGTCTACTTGATATTTGATGCCATTTAATTATGATGTTGCTATTTTTTGTATTACTTTTCTATTAGAGAAAGTGGGATATTAAAATCACCTCATTATTATTAGGTTAGTGTTCATCTATGCCCTTATTTCCAGCAGAACATTTTAAAAAATGTACATAACTTTTTATTTTCATTATTATTAATCAATTGTTATTGTTTATGCTTTAATAAAAGACTTAATTAAAATATAAACACACTGGGGGCTTGATCATTTTTCTAGTAGAAAGTATTTTTCAAAACAGTGCCTCAAGTTTCAGAAAAACAGGAGATTTGGGTCTTCATCAAAGTGACATAAACATATACTCAGTATGAAGTTTCCTATGTGTTAAGTATAAGGTTATCTATAAAAAAAAGTGCTTGTTCTGAAGGGATTTTATTTATTTGTTTTTTGAGAGCAAGAAAGTGGACAGCAAAATAAATCCACAGGTCAATATAAAAGAAAGCTCATCAGATTAACAGCTGATTTCGCAGAAAAAAACAGAAGAGCCTGGAGCAATGTATTTCACATTCCAAAAGACCGTGAATGCCACCCTAGACTATTGTTCCCAGCAAAACTATCTGAATAGCTGAAGGAGAATAAAATATTCTCCTTTTTCTAAGTTCTAAAAGTTCAAGATTTGATGTTTCCATGGCACACCACACTTTTGCATGTTGCTTTCCTATGTGTACCTGTTTAATGTTTTAAAGTGTTTACTTGAATGGCCCAGTTCTTTTGATTTTGCTTTAAGTCTTGATATTCTATCATCTATTCCATTCATCTACTTCACCTTCCCTTGAACTTTGGTTACTTTTTCAATTTCACCTTTCTTTCAGCTGGATTTACCTTTAATATTTCTTTCTCCTCCTGAATTTAGTTTTTAAATTCTGAATTGTCTTCATCATTTTGCAATATATACATATACATATATATACATATATTTATATACATATATATAAATATATACACACACACACTTTACATCACTCAGGCACTATTATCTTCATTTTATTTGAGATGTTTGTTCATGTCTTGCTATGAGATAATGTTTTTGTACACTGGCTTAACAAAATGTTGATTGGCCAGTAGCCAGGCAGGAAGTATAGGCAGGATAATCAGACACAGAGAATTCTGAAAAGAGGAAGATTGAGTGAAGAGACACCAGCCCACCATCCAGGGAGAAGCATGTAATGGTACAAAGGTAAAGCTACAGAACATGTGGCAACATATAGATTAACAAAAATGGGCTGAGTTTAAGTGAAAGAGCTAGTCAGTGGTAAGTCTGAGCTAATGGATGAGCAGTTTTAATTAATATAAGCCTCCATGTGTTTACTTGGACCTGAAAGACTGTGGGACTGTGGGTAAGAGATCTGTCCTGACCATGGGCCAGGTGGGACACAGAAAAACTTTCAGCTACAAATGGCACCAAAATGTGGAGCAAGAGTTTCCACCTAAAACCTGAGTAATTAAAAAAAAAAAAAAAAAGATTCTAAAATGGAGCTAAAAACAGCTTCCTAGTTGTCTCTCTCAGGCCAGCTGCAGCCTGTGGGCTTGAGCTACAGTATGGTGGGTTCACAGCAACATATGGGTTGAGTGCATAATGCAGATTCCTGCTATTGTACACAGTGGTGTCTGCAAGCTATGCAGCACAATGTTTAATGGATTTTTGGGCTACATGCTCCTGGATGGAGGCATGGATACACTGCCTACAAGAGTCAGGTGGTGATCATGGTTCCCCCAAAGCTGGTTGTAAACATAGTTCTACCATGTTGGAAGGCCAAGGTGAGCAAAGCCAACAGCCAAAGCTGCCATTTCAGTCCTAGTAATGCTGAAGTTCAAAGCAATAGATTCCCAATTAGTCAGGCTCAGATGGAATAAGACTTTAAATGATTTACAATGTGTGTAAAAATGTATGTAGGCTTGAAAGAAAGAGGAAAAGGGGAATAGACTGTTAAATAAAGAAATAATTAAAAAATAAAGTCTTTAAAGAGACAGTAAAATTAATATAAAAAATAAGCCACTTAAAGATGGAAATTACACAGAAAGTCTGGATTATATTGCCTTAGGGAATTTTAACGGCAGATTGTAAAAGCTGCTGAGTTAAATCAATATGTATATTTTAGAGGTATCTCGATTTCAAAATTTATGTCTAAGGATATGTTGCTTTAGAAAGGAGGTTCTCCCAAACCCAGAAAGATAGTCATGGTATGTACTCACTCATAAGTGGATTCTAGATATAAAATAAAGAACAATCAGACTACAACCCACAAAAAAAAAAAGAAAGGAGGTTCTCTTTTTGTTTCCATAGGAGGCAAGAAGCTATGTATTTGTTCCAGGTTAAGATGGATCAGATTTGATCAAGCCAGACCTCCAGAACCTTAACAGATAGTACCTATCAAGAAAGGTTTTAGCTGCTCTTCCCAGAACTTGACCATTGTCTCAAATTTTCTCAGGATCCCCATAAGACTACCATTGCCCCCTATCAGCAGAAAGTAGCCTAGAACTATGCCCACATTTTAAAAAATGGCTTATGTATATTTGTCTTTGTTTAGAGATTGGTTATAAATTGTTCTTGGTCATAGGCAATATCTTTCTAAAGAAAAAAAGGGGATAGGATATAGATATGACAGGATAAAAGGGTAGGTTGTTGAATCTACTTTTAAAAAGCAAAAACTTGCTTAAAATGTTTTATATTGCTATGGATTTTAGTTTATTAATACAAATTTAAAGTCAAATTTTATACTGTATATATATTCTACTCTTGTTTAAGGTATTATGCTTATGTAACTCATTTAAATTGTAATGGATAATTAAGAAATACAGATTAAAAATTAGTCATCTATGATAGTCGAACTTACAGTCATGTTAGTTTTCTAGGTATATAGATATAACTCAATAAGGTAGGTAATCTTCAAAAACTTCAAAGACCTACAGAATATGTTATTTAAAATGTCTTAAAGACTTAAGACTTTCTAGACAATGAGACACATCTGCTCCTGGCAGCACTGATTCAATGAGATAGATGGGCATCAAAGACACTCCACATGGAGTTTAATCTTCTTGGCAAAAATAGCTATTTGGTCAAGAATCTGTTCTGGCCTAGACTGCTTGACAAAATGTTGCATCGACTGGACATGCAGGACCCATGGGAAGGTGAGCACTGAACTTTGCAAGACGAAATGATCCTTCAGAATCCTGCTTCACAAAGGAGACTGCCAACATTCTACAGGACACAGAGAGAAGTGATTGAGAGACTCAAGGTCTATGGGCTGAAAATGGATACACCAACATTTCAGAAGAACTTTAGGTGACTGTACAGGCAGCCAGCAGTCTCTGTCATTCTAGATTTTTGGAAGGTACTTACAATGCTCTTCCTGTTTACTTAGGTAATATTATATCCTTCTAGGGTCTTTGAAGTAGTTGAAGACTAGATAATTATGGTTTTCCTTGGTTATGTGTTAACTGTTTTGATATATATATATATATATATATATATATATATATATATATATATAATTTTACTATGTTAAAGTTAAAACTTTCCTTTTTAATTAAACAGAAAAGGGGAAATGCTGTGGGATAATGTTTTTGTACACTGGTTTAATAAAATGCTCGTTGGCCAGTAGCCAGACAGGAAGTATAGGCAAGATAAGCAGACAAGGAGGATTCTGGGAAGAGGAAGGCTGAGTGAGGAGACACCAGCCCGCCTTCCATGGAACAGCATGTAATGACATACAAGTAAAGCCATGGAATACGTGTCAAAACATAGATTACCAAAAATGGGCTGAGTTAAAGAGTAAGAGCTAGTCAGTTGTATGCCTTAGCTAATGGCTAAGCAGTTTTAATTATTATAAACCTCGGTGGGCTTACTTGGGGGATGTGAGTGGGGAAGACTTGTCCCAACTCCTAGCTGGACAAGACACAGGAAAACTCAGGCTAAAATGTCTTCCTTAAATCTTCAAATTCCTTGATAAAATTTTATGAAGTTTTAAAGATTTTTGTGTCCTGAGGTTCATTCTAATTGTAAAATTAGATTTGGATGGATGGGGTCACAGTGCTGGGCTGTACATATTGTGGTTTAGCAATTTGACCAAGGAATGTGGATTTCTTTCATTGATTGTATGTCTGATGTTAGATTCTAGGGTGCCTCAGAGTTATCCCAGTGCAAAGGATGTCTTAAGGTTGGGATTATACAGGTGATCTAGGGTCCATTGGACTCACCAGTCTCTGCAGGCATAGCAGATACATGATCTGGACTAGGCCTGAAGGTTGGATATGCCAGGGTAGGATTAGGAATACTTATCCAACTTGACTCTACTATTGCTTATTAATTGAAGTGTGTACTGATTAATGCAAACTCTTTTAAAAGCTAAGAACCTTAATGTAAATAACAATTAAGTAAACTGTATCATAAATATCTTAATACCATACTGGAATAAACAAACTCCAAATCAGAAATTCAAACAAATATGAGAGGATTAATATGCAAATAGTAAGATTTATTTAAATTTTTTAAAACAATCAAGGTCAATGCAATCACCTGGACAAGCAAATTCTGTTCATTACATTTCATTTTTATAAGGTGCTTGAAAAACCCAAAAACTAAAATGTAAATTGAAGTTCAGAATTTGAACCACTAATTCAGGCATATCTAAAGAAGAATAAATGGTGGGAAGAAAGCTAACAGGGATTTGTTTTCAGATATAGTTAGCTAGGTAGAGCTAGGAAAGATGACTGACAGTTACAGTGGAAGTATATGCTGTTCCTTTACTCCATTGTGCTCTGGGAACCTGATTCTTATTTTCAGGAAGGAGTTTCAGAGACCTTAGTCATACAGACAAACAGTATAGCCTTGGGCTTGACTCAACTCCATAAATGTGTCACAGAAATCAGAGGTCAAGATTATGTTATTTTAAAATCTTTGGATGTAATATTTCTACTAAATGGAATGATACCGAAGAACAGAATGTTTACTGTTTGGAATCATTTCAATGTGTCTATACCTCAAATTTTCTAGTGGAATGTGACCAGCCCAAGTAGAGGAGGAGCTCTTTCTTCACATTGCCCTGTTCACTTGTACTGGAAATTTAATGAATTTTGCCTTCACAGTTGCATGTAGCATTGCAGTTTTGTTTAACCATTGGATAGTCACAGGTTAGTGAAGTCTTCAATTCTGCACAGTTAACATAGTTATTTTCATATTTACAACTATTTGCTGAAAAAAAGAACAAAGATATTTATTACTTTGTTATTATTTTCCTCTATTAACAGTGACAAAATAAAACATATGAATTGGGAGGAGTGGATTGGGCAAATGAATGAATGTTCTTTAAATTAGAGCTTTATGAGGTGTCTTGAAATGAATTTCTTCACTCATAAAAGGTTTGAAAAAATTAACTTCAGTGATTCTTTGAAGAACTATACTATCTAGAGGCTAGAAAGATGGCTCAGTGATTAACAGTCTTTGCTCTTCTGGCAGAGAACCTAGTTTTGATTTTCAGAATCCACATCATGGCTTAAGATAACCTGTAACTTCAGTTCCATAGGACCCAATGCTCTCTCCTGTCCTCCATGGTCACTGGGTTCAAATGTATGTGCATAAATACATAAGTGCACACAAACATTTATAAACATAAAATAAAGATAAATACTAAAATAGAATCTCATATTTAAAATGTCAGACATCATGCAAGTACTTTCTCAACTTGAGTATGGTTAATATTTCAACTCTATATTCTCAGCAAATCAAATTTCATTATCATGTTCTATAGCTACTGTGCCTAGCAGTCAGCTTCTTTGGGTGAAAATACTGACCATTAAATCATTCCAGAATGTTCTGTTGTTCATGATTGTCTTAGATTTTGAATATATTTTTCATACCAGAGGAGCTAATTTTGTGAAAACAGAGTCTTGGGAATGTAGGTAGTAGAGAATTTTCTTCTGATTATTAGGTATTTATATTCAAATGTCCAGCAGTGACAAACAACTGAAGAAAACTCATTTGAAATTCACCCTACAGTCTTTGTCATGTCTTTGATGTATATTGACAGCTCATGAACCTCCATTCAACTCACCCATGCCTCAGAGAATTGGAAACTCATAATTACCAAATCATTCAAAATAACTTCTTTATTCCTCTGTACTTTTGGTAATGTTTATTGAGACAGAGTCCTATTTGTTGCCTAGGCTAGAATCTAGCCCATACAATCACATACCTCTGCTAATCCCACCTCCAGAGAAGCACCACTACAGGCACATGGCTAGTCCTCTTTCACTTTGTGTGGTGGTTCTCTGCAGGCTTTCCAGCTCCAGGAGGAAAAACAAACATGATCCATGAAGAGATAAGAATGAAAGTCACCCTGATTTTATGGTAACAGTTCTGGGCCAGGAATTCCAGAGTCTGGCCCAGACTATTTTATATTAGCCATGTTTAATTCCAGCACAATTTTGGGGAAAAAAAGTTTTCTGATAACAATTAACTCAGTCCCAAGTACACAAGTGGTGGTTACGTGTGTGCACAAGGCCTTTTTGCCCTTTATACATCTCCATATACTCGTATATATTCATCATCACTGAACAAGCACAGTTAACGAAAAATTATTAGTATTCTACCTCCTCTCTCTGCAAGCCATTTTAATAACTTGTGCATCAATAACACAAAATGACTAGTTCTGAATTGATATATCCTATCTGGCTCTTTCATTATGCTTTGTCTAGGAGTTCTTTGGAGGATACAATTTCCTTAACACCTGGGAGATGGATACAGGAAGATCCAGAAGATTGGGATCAGACTAGATTACATAGTGAGTTCTAGGTGAGCTTTAGTTACATAGTGAGACCCTATTTCAAGACTGAATACAGCCTAAACCACAAATAAGTAAATTAAACTACAAAAATAAAAATAAAGATCATTTTCTTTCTATTTCTATTTGTCAATTTTTTAATTTTATGTTTGTTGCTGCTAGGATAGTCTCCTTTAAAAGCACATTCAGCAGAATTGTGGGTATTTGGTTCTTTTTTAGTTTATAATCTTAATATCATTAGCACTATGAACTTAATTTATACAAATACACAATAAAGAATTCTGTAATTCACTGGTGAATGCACAAAAACCCCAGCAAATTGCCAGCAGAATTTTCTATATTAACTTTGATTTTATTTTCTATTTTTATAAATATCTTATTACTTTTACAGTTCCTTTATGTAGCCTGGGCTAACCTGAAGTTTCATCCATATTCCAACCTGGGTTTGAACTCTTGTTTCTCTTCCTCTGCACTCAGAATGTTGGGATTATATTTATTCTTTGTATTTATATTCATAATAATACTAAAAACAAGATACTATGACATTCATTTCACTCCCTTCCTGTGATGAAATCTCTCACACCTTTATTATCAAGGGAGAGAACCAATTCACACTAGTTGTCCTCTAACCTCAACACACAATCACACACAGAAGCCATTTTACAAATGCAGGTGCCTGCACATATAATGAGCAACGCAAATACCCACTTACAAGTAAATAACAGTGTAACACAAAATTCACATGATGCTCTAGGTGAGTTTAAGAATTTATTGTGCTAGCCTGGCAATGGTGGCTCACATCTTTAATCCCAGCACTCAGTAGGCAGAGCCAGGCGAATCTCGAAGCCAGCCTGATCTACAGAACGAGATTCAGGACAGGCACAAAAACTACACAGAGAAACCCTGTCTCAAAAAACAAAACAAAATAAAAAAGAATTTATTGTGCTAAGCTATTTGTCCTAATGATATTGAGGATAAGAAAATTCACTTGAAATTTATGGAATTATAGCCAAAGGGATATTTCTGTAGACTCCAATAGCAATAATACCAATATAGTTACAAGTATGCACTGATTTTTAGATGTATCCTTAGACAACATAAATTATCCTGTTTTTCAGTGTCAAAAGTACATACATCCTAAACAAAGGAAAATTTATAATTCCAAAAATGATGTTAAGTACATTTTTGTCTCTTGAAAATAAGGCCATGATATTAAATCTTAAAACATATTTGATATTATTATATTAGTATGTTAATAAAACTTACTGCATAGTCCGTCATCACAATGATCAGGGCAAAGGGCACATGGTTCTCCTACTGTGTAGGGGATGTATTGCCTTCTTACAGTATTACCCCTGAAATTGAAATGGAAAACATCAAATACTTTCAATTTTTACCTCCACACTCAAATATTTGCATATATCACCTCTCTATATATTTCCATATATATGTGTATATGTATACATATATATATATATATATATATATATACATATATATGGATTCCTATTAATAGCTTTAGTTATGCCATACAAAAACCTAACATTTCCTAAGAGTACTCAGATATAGATGTGAAATAATGGGATAATAAATCCATTCACTTTTTCCCTCAACCATCATCTCAGAACCTGAGCAACTGAAATAGAGTAAAGAAGAATATAAAGACTTAGAAATATTTTAATGTTGAAACACTCTCTTCATTTCCTGATAACCTGGAAAATACATAAGACAGGAATGCTGCTTGAGTATAAAAGATATTTCCTATAGAGAAAGTTAGATACAAGAAAATGCTGTGATTCCTATAGTGTGGATGAGGTACCAATGATGATGTGCTGAGTTTTAGGTATTTAGTGTATAACTGGGAACATCCTAATGCTTAGGAACGTTTGGGGTTTTCTGAAGTTAGCATGTGGGTTTGAGACTTCTATGATTATCAAAATGAGAATATTAATGAGAAAAACTCTTTACATAAACTATCTGAATGGTGCAGTACTCTGAAAGTGCCAAGACTATACCTCAGTAGGAGCATCACTTCCCTGATCATCCCAGGAAATTAGAAAAGTCAGATTCTCCTTTGCACTAAGGGTGGCAGGGGTCTGTGTGCAATGCCCAAGGGCTTGCAGCAGAACCTCTCCTCTATATGCAGAACACAGCTCTAAGTGTATGAACAATGTTAAGAATGAAAAATCAGAAAGCAGTGTAAAAGATCTGTCACTTGCTCCTCTTCATTACTCATCTGACACTTCTAGGTACCAGGCTCCAGATGCTTACTTGACCAGACAGCTGGATGGAGTCCAGTGGCTTCCTTCTTTGTATTACTTAATGCCAACAGAAACATGCTTGAAAATTCTTTGAGGATCCTACTATTCAACCCTCAAACAGATTAGAAATAAATCATTTAAAAGACTTGATTTGAAGACCCTCAGCCTCTTGTTGTATAAGTTTCTTGCTTTAAAAGGATAATAGAGGTAAAGAGATGTCTCAGCACTTAAGAGTACATATTTCTACAATTCTCACTCATATAAACCCTCCTCTTTCTCGCTAATTAGACTCCTGGAGCTCCACCCAGGGCCTAGCGGTGGACCAAAGGCTGAGGGACCCCCAACTGGATCAGGCCCTCTGAATAGGACGTTCCTGAAGCTTTAGATGTGGGGGTGTTAATACTGATGATTCGGCTATAGCTGAACATTCCCAGTTACTGATACCTGATTCTTTGGCAAGTTACAAGTCTCTGCATCAACCATTATCTGCTGGGAAAAAAAGAAGTTTCTCTGGCTAAAGTTGAGATAAACACAAATTTATGAATAATTAGAGGGCAGTTTGACAGCTTGACTCTAGCATAACAACTGCAGGTTCCCTGCTAAGACCTATGATCTCAGTCATAGACTTTTGCCCGGGTTTAAATTACATGTGGAAGAAGCCTCATATCCAGTGACAGAACAGTTTGTTACCCCATAATTGTAATTGTTTTAAATAAAAACCAGCTCTGGTCACCTTGCTAGGAAAGGTCAGAGGCACAACAACAACAACAGCAACAACAAAAAGAGTACATATTCCTCTTTTATTTTATTTTATTTTATTTATTTATTTTTGGTTTTTCAAGACAGGGTTTCTCTGTATTGTTTTGGTGCCTTCCCTGGATCTCGCTCTGTAGACTAGGCTGGCCTTGAACTCACAGAGATCCACTTGCCTCTGCCTCCCAAGTGCTGGGATTAAAGGCGTGTGCCACCACCGCCCAGCTTATATTCCTCTTTTAGAAGACTTGGGTTTGGTTCCCAGCATCCACTTCAGGTGGCTTGCAACTGTCTGTAACTGCAGTTCCACAGGATTTGATGACTTTAGTCTTCACAAGTGTTTAGGGTTGACAAACTGGGACTGGATAACCTTTCAGGAGTTTCCTCTCTGAAGAAAACTGATTCTTTCTCAACACCCATAGATTACCCATAGCTCCTTATCCAGGGCAATATAACCTTTTGTTATCACCATTGGTTGCTTCCCTGAAGTAAAAAATAAAAGCCTATTGGTAAAAACATCTCCATCTTCAGACAGAGGAGTTGGAGGAATTGAGTTGGAATTGACCTGGATGCCTCCTTCCTGCTGATTAGCTCTCATAATGTTAGAAGATGCTATGTAAGATACTGAGGGAGAAAATAACCAATAGTTATAACTTTCTGCAAAACCATAACAAGGACTAGCCTGATTGCTATTTTTCCAAGCTTAATTTCTGTTGCTTTATTTATGCACGTGAACAGCCACACACCCACAAAGGCCAGAAAAGGTCCTTAGTCATATTGTTAAAAATAGTTATAACCCAGGAACAGAGTTGGAGGGCAGGGAGGAAGATATCATGATAGATGAGGACTTCATGGCAATAGGAAGAGGCAGGGTGCTGGGGAGGCTCTCAGGAATCAACAAGGTTGACCCCACCTTGGTCTCCTGGCAGTGGTCCAGAGGGTGCCTGGACTGATCTATCCTGGTGACCAGCCTAGCAAATAAACTAGCTGTCCTTTGACCAGTGACAGATAGAGGCAGATACAGAGATCCACAGCCAGGCACCAGGATGAGTTCTGGGAATCCAATTGATGAGAGAGAGGAGAGATACTGTATGGTGGTATTCTATTTGTACTGAAATGTGATTTTAATTGTATGTTCATAAATAAAGTTGCCCAGAGGTCAGAGCTATTAGAGCCATAGAAAGAGCGTGGTGGTGGTGGTGGTGGTGGTGGTGGTGGTGGTGGTGGTGGTGGTGGTGGTGGCACATGCCTTTAATCCCATAGATCTTGTGTGTTCAGGGATACAGCCAGCATTGGAGACATATGCTTTTAAGACCTAGAGGGCTGTACATACAGGCAGTGACGAAGCAGTCACATGTTTGGGTTTATAGCCAATGAGAAGGCAGAACAAAAAAGACTGTGAAAAGACATACACACAGGAAGTAGCTCTTTTTTAGAGAGCTAGGACCACCACAAGAGGAAGGGTGAGATTTTAGCTCTGAGCTCTGACCTCTTGGCTTTCTCTTTTACACTGGTTCTGTGTTTCTTATTTAATAAGACGGTTGGTTACATCTACAATACTGCAGTTGAGGGACGTCGAGATCATGATGGGAGGATGTGCAGAGATGACAAGCCACACTAGTGGAAACCTATGAACTGTGGACTGCTGGCTGTGGAGCCCCCATGGAAATGGACTAGGCCCTCTGGACACGGAAGATGGTTGTTTGGTTTGAACTGTTTGGGGGGCACCCAGGCAGTGGGATTGGGATCTGTCCCTGGTGCATGGGCAGGCTTCTGGTAATCTGGTGCCTGTGGTGTGACACTTTGCACAGCCTTGGTGCAGTGGGAAGGGGCTTGAACCTACCTAGACTCAGTGAACTGGGCTCTGCTGACTCCCCATGGGAGACCTCGATTTGGGGAATGTGGGGATGCAGGGTGGCTTGGGAAACAGGGCTGTGTTGGGAGGAGGGAGGGGGTCTGTGGATAGCATGAGGAGTGAGTAGAACATTTCTTAATAAAGAAAAGTGAAATAAAATAAAAAATAAAAAAAATATGAAGCTAAAATAAATTATGATGTGGTTGTTGGGAACCAAACTTGGATCCTCTGAAAAAACAGAAACAATTCTACACCACAGATTTATCTTTAAAGCCCTGTGTTGCTGCCTTATACCTGTAAGAATTTACTAAGTCAAGCCGGGTGGTGGTGGCACACGCCTTTAATCCCAGCACTCGGGAGGCAGAGCCAGGCGAATCTCTGTGAGTTCAAGGCCAGCCTGGTCTACCAAATGAGTTCCAGGAAAGGCATAAAGCTACATAGGGAAACCCTGTCTCAAAAAAACCAAAAAAAAAGAATTTACTAAGTCTTAAACTTCAAAGGCTCTTTGAGAGGTTCTTAATATATTTAGAATATTTAAGAAAGCTAAAATCTTAACACTTTCTCCTTAGAATTTACTAAAACATTCTGAAAAACTCATTGTCTAGATCTTGATTTTAAAGCCAGAAATTCACTTCCCTTCTGTGTTGAGTTCTTTAAAAATTTCCATGAAAAATGACTACATATTCACAATATGTTTACTTAATTTGACTTTAAAAATTGTTTAATTACATCTGCATCTATGTTTGTCCATGTGTGGCTTTGTGCATGTACAAAAAGAAAGCTGAGATCATGAATTTGTGAGGGTGTGTGTGGTAGGAAGAATTCAAGGAGAGGGAAGTGTGGAAATGATGAAAATACAGTACTCCTATATGAAATTCACAAAATATAAAACAAACTTTTTTTGGATTTTTGAGACAGTGGTTCTCTGTGTTGCCCTGACTGGCCTCAAACTCACAAAGATTGACTGTCTCTGCCTCCCAAGTCCTAGGATTAAAGGTGTGAAACACTACCGTACCTCAACAATTAAATTTTAAAAACAGATACAATAACCTATATAATCAGGGGTAGGATCAATTAATTAGAAGCACCAAAATCACTAACCTGTGTCATTCACTCATGTTCACTCCTGGTCTACTATTAAAAGTTTGATTTGTAACCTACAAACCCTGGGCTACCAAGTGAGTCCCAGGAAAGGCGCAAAGCTACACAGAGAAACCCTGTCTTGAACCCCCCCCCCCAAAAAAAAAAAAAACCTACAAACATAGCATGAACAGACAATAGGAATTCACAATCCTCATACTTGGGTCCTCATGAGGTCACCATTAGTCCAGAAAACAGCAGTGAAAAAAGGAGAGAAATCATATTTAAAAATGAGGAAAACGCTTCTGAGGGTGATTCATGGAACTGATGAGATGGACATTTCAAAGATTTAGTTAAATAAGTTTCAACTCTAGGGAATATTTAGAAGTTTCTATTTCCCTCTCCATGTGTAAAATATCTTTAATTTGCTTCTATACTATGATAATTTAAAAAGGTCAAATTGCAATTGAAAATGAACTTTGAAGCAGATACTTACAGAGGACAATAGTGACAAACATATACATTTTCCAATAATTGGTAAGGGCACTTAGCAACTCCACATGCAACTTGGTAAGATGTATTCCAAACAACCTATACACCCAGAGGTGAAGACAGGGCACAGGTCAGAGAAGAAAATAATGCAGAAAAACAAATACAAAATTAAAAACACCACTGGTATACTTTGTTTCTATATGCCTTATAAATATATTTAAGTGATTGAATCAAACTACAGATGTTAGAACATCCCTAAGAGGCTACTGTTGGTCAGTTAGTCTGGCAAAACTTTTGAGAAGCACCGAGTGGAGGTTTCATGGAGGCTGACAGTGGCACAGTCCCATCTCAGAGAAGCTTCTTCTTTGTCACCTTTGAGAGTTTGCAAGATGATGAGGATGCAGAAGGCTTGGCTGAGGCCAAGGAGCTTGGTGTCAAAATGAAGACATCAAAGAACCTATGGACACCAGGAGGACCCTGGTGTGATGTAGAACTTTTTGACACTGCTTCTAACCCCACTGGCATGTGACCATAAACAACTAGAGGGGAACCAGGATATCAGGTCAATTCCTTGTCAGACATCAAACTGATCAAGATGTTGCTGGTGACTACTCTGAAGTCCTTTTGCAAAATATAGTGTCCTATATACATAGAGCCCTGGCCTTTACAAAATGAACTAAAACTTCCTCCCAGTAGCACAGAAGAGACTGTTCAGTTTGATACTCTAAGCTATGATCATGAGTATCTTCTTTTCTGTGTGGGCAGGGATCATGAGTGGCTTGCAAGCCTTGCTGGTTCAGCCTGGTGGAAGGCCAACACTCAACATATTTCCTAGAAGTTGTACTTGGTACGTGCTTCTGTGTAGAGCTCTGGCCTTGGATATCCTGGTCCCTCCACAAACTGTGTTTCAGCTCAAGTCTCTCACCCCGGAGGATCAGGCCAGGGAATTAGAGTTGCCTCGTGCCTATACCACCTCTGTATCTTCTCTCTACACAGCCAGTCAGGATACCCACATCACCTTCTTCCTAGGTTTAGAAGGCCCTCTTTGACACTGGACAGGATGGAGCCACAATCTTATAATTCTTGCTAAAAAGAGTCATAGTATTTGAAATGAAATGGCCCAAGGCCTGGACCTTTAGATCCAGCAGCTGTCAGGGTTTCTGGCAATAAAAGTCCAGGAGATACCTTTCCCTTTTCACTCAGGAGCCATACAGAGCAGATGTATAGACCTGTTAGAGTCTGTAAAGTTGCCTTAGAATATAGGCCATTGCCCTTGTTTGGGGACTTGAGTCAAAAAACTATGGTTAGCAAAAAAATCAAGTATGTTCCCTTACAAAGATTAGATAAGCCACTGAAAGCTGGCAGCTCAAATAACCAATGAGTGTCAAGACCAATGAACAACCAACTACTCAAGATCTTCCCCAAGGTGTACAGTTGGTGTGCTCTCTCTATATACTCCCTGAAGTTGGAAGAATGTGATAGGATGACAGGAAGTTCAAAGCCATTCTGAGCTACATAGTGAGACCATGTCTCAGAAAGAAAATAAAAACTGTCTGCACCGAAATTCTTTATTGAAATCAGTCAAGTAATTAAAAATATTTCTTTGCCTAGCACTTATATAGACAGTAATTTTTCCTACCTGAGTATAATTTCCAACTATTGCATCAGTTGGATTTGGGCCTGAACCAAATCTGAAATCTATGACTTCATCATACCAGCTTTGGATAACACGAGACCATGATACTGCGTAACGTGACATGAAGACATTCTCACCACATCTTATGTCTAAGAAAAAAGACAGAACACTCACAAAGACAGCAATCTAGAAAAAAGAGGAACACACACACACACACACACACACACACACACACACACACACACACATATATGCCTATGCCTCATGTGTACCAAATGTGGATTTGCAGTCTTAAAGAAGATCAAGATGAACTCATTTCATGTCTTTTCTGAGTAGCTAAAGATTTTTGTAACAGTTTTACATATTTAGGATTATTGTTCTGTATGAGCCTTCTTTACAGTCATTCTTTAAAACCTACAAGTACAAAGCAAACAAAACAGACGGGATCATATTTTCAAAGTTTATAGGTCATGTGTGATGATATTTTATTTGTGTTCTAATAAATAAAGCTTATCTGTGGATCTGGGGGGAAAGCTAGCCGTTATGTTAAACATAGAGGCCAGGCAGTGGTAGCCTGTGCCTTTAATCCTAGCATTCGGGAGGCAGAGAGTCATCCAGATCTCTGTGAGTTCATGGCTACATTGGGAACAGAGCCTGGCATAGTGGCACATGCCTTTAAACCCAGCACTAGTTAACCATAGCAGTTTGGAGGTCTATACAGACAGACAGGAAGCGATAGAACAGGATGGGAAGAGAAAATGTTGTAGCTGTGTGGAAAGAAGAGGTAAGACATCAGGGCAAGAAGGGTATATAGGAATGAGTATACAAGAAGTAGCTCTGTCTTGGCTGAGGATTTCCTAGAGGTAAGACATGGCTGGACTGTTCTCTGATCTTTCAGCTTTCACCCCAATACCTGGCTCCTGGTTTTTGGTTAATAGAACCATTTAGCAATTTGTGTTACAGTCATGTCTTAACTAGAAAATTAAAACTTCATGGCCAGAGTTCCTTCAGAGAATGGGGAAAAGAGCATCCTTTAACCCCCAACAATAGCTTAGTATTTTTATCAAATTCTGTAAATAAAAAATTACTTTAAACTTTAACTGAATATTGTAGACTTTTTAATGAATTTTTAGTCCTGTTATTAAATTAGAAATGTCTAAGAAGTAAAACCTTTAAAAGAGATATTTAATTTACTAGGTTTAAATTGGGCCAAAGGTGATCATTCTTAATGTTTTCAGAAATATTTTATCTCATGACCCATTTATTAATTTTGTTATCATTTTTATACTTCCCTGTGTAAATATTGTTTCATAGTTTATTTTTAATTTAACATAATATGTCCTTTCAGGCACTCATAAGTTGATCTCAAAAAAAATGAAGAGCTGGGTGCATACACACTGGTGACTTAGACACAAAATCCCAGTACTTAGCAAGCTGATGTTGAAAGATCAGAAATTTGAAGATATCCTGGGCTATCTTCTCCTGTTTCCTCGCCATCAAAAATAGTAAAAGTAGTAAATGTAAATTCCAAGATATTTGATATTTCTTGAGGAAAAATGATGAATTAGTTGATTAAATTAAATATACTATAATTAAAAAGATAGCTTGGAAACACAACAAGCCACATCATTAAATATTGGGTTAAAAACAGAAATTCTAATTTCAGAGTGCTGGAGAAATGGCTGAGCATGTAGGAGTATAGCTTGCTATTTTAGCAGACTTGAATCCAACTTCTAATGTTCATACAGTGTAGCATACCACCACCTGTGATAACAGCACTGTGACAACCACCTGTAACCTGTAAGCTCCAGAGGGTCTGGTGCCTTCTTCTGACCTCTAGAAGCATTCTTACATATATGTACACATGCATAAATATACATGACCCACATACACATAAACAAAACCATAATAGGATAAAATTAAAAAAAGATTCTAATTTCAAATTTCCTTTATAAAGCCTTAATTGGTAATTATACTGATCAAGACATTAGTTTCTAATTTTTAAAGCAGAGAAAAAGACAATCTATACCTTGCTTTAATTGTAAACTGGTTGCAAGGCACAAAGCTGGCATCAGGGAAGACAGTTTGTGTAAAATATAAAACATTTAATAAACACAAAGTAGAGTCTTTCAGAGCCATCTCTGCCCCATAGATATTTAACTTTAAAAAAGGCAGCATCAGAAGAGGTGTTTATGTACAACATTTTGTTAGCATGATATGAGAAAATGGACTTTTCTGTGTGACTCTCCATTCATTTGTAAGTGACATTGAATTTACATACCGGTGGTCCTGTCTCCTTGAAGACTGGGTGTGTAATAGCACCGATTTGCCCATTTCTGTGCATTCACTCGGGCATCATTACTCCATTGCTAAAGAAGAAAAGGAAAGAAGATACCCATGGAAAAACTCAAACCTCAGAGTCACATGGTCTTTGCAAACAGGCTAATATCATTGCAAAATATCTGTAGGCACCTTCTGATTTTCATCATAATCAATATATAATATGGTATATGTCTAAATTTTTATGTTAGCAGGTATATTTTCAGCGTTCATGGGGGCATTTATAAATAAGTTTATTTGTGTATATTTTCCTTTCCCTATCTTCCTGATCCTGCCTATCCTCCCTTGCATGCCCTCTCACCCACAGCCTCCACTTGATGTCACACATGTTTTCTTTCCTTCCACTTCCCATGCCTTCTGTCATCTCTTTACCCTCCACATGGTCTTCTTACTAGTTCCATAACCTATGTCCACAGTTACTCCAACTTGTATATGGCCTCTCCTGTACCAAATAAATACAAGTAGCCTGTCATCCCAAGGCCACAAAAAATACTAAAACTTTTAATGGTTTAATGACTTAGTGAAATCACAAGAGGAATCATTAAAGACTGAGCAATTGTTGTAGAGTGACTAGCACTCACCATGTTGAAGTACTATGACTATTTGTACAGCTGTAAGAAGTTGCCTCATAAATCCTAGCTTCTTTTTTCCCTCATTGAATGAATTTAAGAGACACATGGACTTTGCTTCTGGATCCAGAAAGTAGACTATTTAGATGAAAGGTCACTGGACTTAAAGCAGAAATGTTCTGACCTTAGGAAAAAATAGTGAGCCAAAATACCATAGTGGTTTTTCACTGGCGAACAGAGTTAAAAAACTTGGTTTTATTTCAGTCACTATAATTGACATAGCTCCATAATACCAATGAGTCACTGTTATAAAAGAAATTTAATGAATTCTACTCTGATCATTGCACAGCTAAAGCCACAGAGGTAGAGAACCAACTCTGATCTCTATGTGCATGCCATAGTATATGGACACACACTAACACACATGCACATAAACAAAACAATGATTACTTCTGTTTTTGATTTTTTAAATAGAAGGTAAAATAGAGGCAGAGCCTCTTAAAGTACACAGGAGAAGCCAGAGGCTATCCACAGGCTCCAAACACAGCTCTCCAAATGCACTGTCCTGTTGTGAGCCCTCACCATCTTTAGTAAGTCACTACCAGGTGGAGAAACCATTCTTCTCAGTTGGTTGTGCTTGTTTACAATCTCTTCTTGGACTGACTCTTTAGAGGTTATCAAATCCTCAAAATTCATATCCTGAATAGAAATAAAATTAAAGTCATGTTAGTGTATATTAAGGTTGCATTAAAGGTGAATATGTTGTCTGAGGTGAATGAAAGTCATTTTTAAAGTACTCAGGCCAATCTTGGTCATTAAGTCTTGATAATAAATTTAAGAAAATCTATGCCTTTTTATTAAAAACACCTTAAATAAAAATTTTGAGAACAGAATGAATTTATGGCATGTAAAAATAAAAATTCTTCTGAGACTAAAAATGTCAATTTTGATTTAAGAGAGATCTATAATAATAGCCATGCACAGTAGAGAATCTTAAGTCAT
Organism: Peromyscus leucopus; assembly: GCF_004664715.2. Taxonomy (NCBI): domain Eukaryota; kingdom Metazoa; phylum Chordata; class Mammalia; order Rodentia; family Cricetidae; genus Peromyscus; species Peromyscus leucopus. The sequence goes on from NC_051084.1 coordinate 64,198,887, forward strand.
TCACACTCAGACTGTAGCAAGGAATTGCTAAGGATGAAAAAATATAATTTACTATAGAACTTAAGAGGCAATAGCCATCTGATCAGGATTTTGAAAGCTTGTGAAATAATGTGTAGTCCCTTAGCCAATACATGTATGCATTAGAGAATTTTATATGTAACAGGTTTTTTTGATCACTCCAAAAACAGGTTTATCTAATAGGATATACAAGTCAATTTTGAGACAATGGGTTCTTAAAAATAAATGAGCATTACTGACTTTACATTTCAATGGACTGCAATAAGCCTACTAAGTTAACTCAGATACTGATATTTAAATTCATTTATGTGGCATAGGTGGATGGAGTGGTATTATGTGAGTTGGCAGAGATATAAGAGCCACTGGCTGATACAAACATACTCCAAAATGTGCTGTTTTATAGTGTAGAGCAAGATGTTACAGCATAACTATTGATGGACTGACTCTCACATACATTTTATCTCAGTGCAGGGATCAGTTGTTTCTCTTTCCTGCAGTCTTACTTCCCTCAAGACTTTGCAGATATTGCACCCATGGATCTAATCACACTGCATTGCCAGTGGCTACGACATGTCCATCTCTTCCTAATGTTTTATGTTCTGAAGTCACCTTGAAAGCCTTGTGCAAAGAAATCTCTCACAGCTAGTGATTTCTGAGGCAGAAAGGATGTACATGTTAAAGTCCTTGCTTGAAAATCCTCACATTTTATTTTAATGTAGAGTAATATCCCCAGATGTTTATTAAGTGTATATGTTTGAGTTCAAGTACAGGTTTCTGTAGATGAGTGCATTACCAGTGGAAGCCTTAAGAGAGTATCAGATTCCCTAGAGTGTGAGTTACATGTGGATGTAAGTCACTGGAGGTGTGTGTGTGTGTGTGTGTGTGTGTGTGTGTGTGTATTGTTGAGGATCAAAGTGACTTACTTCAGAGTCTGACCTTTTACCTTTTACAGTTTGGAAGAGTGATATGATAGCTTCCTTGCCTTCATGGTTGCCTAATTTGTTCTGAGGAGATAGTAAACCTTACCAATACTTTAACAAATACTTGAAGAAGGGATGGAGGCAATACAGCAGCCAGGAGCAACAACAATGGAAATAATGTCATGTCTAGAAAACAAAGAAGAGAAAAAAGATCTTCATTTAAATGTTTAGCACAAGGAGTTCTTTGTAACGCAGAGGTTGGGGGAAGTAATGAGATCTGTTTTCTAGATTTACTAGCAATATATCAAGGAGGACATACTATTTATGTCATCTAAATGATATGAAAATCAACTTAAGAAGCCTGCTGCCAACTGGTACAATAAGGAATAAATCAAAATGCCTTAGTGAAGGACCTGACACCCTGCACCTACAAATGCTCTGGGTGATTAGTGTCTCCTTTCCTGTCACACTCTAATCCATGGAGGTCCTCTCTTCAAAGTCTAGAAATTTAGGAATTCTTCTTTGTCCTTTCAAGAGTAGCAAAATCACCCAACTATTATCATGGCATGGCAACACTATGAGATGATTAACCCTTGTTGGATATTTTAAGCTCTGCCTACTCTATTATAGAATGTTTGTTTGTTATTCATTCATTAAAAGTTTTTCTTTTCTTTTTGAGACAAGATTTCACTATGTACCTGAGTCTAACTTCAAACTTACAACTTTGCCTCAGAATCTCAAGTACAATACCACACACAACTCTGTCATATTTTTAAGTCAATGTCCATAAATTGGCTTATTTGTCCAGTGTTTTAATATATTTATTCTCAAAGTCTGGTCCATAATACCAAGACTGAACCCTGAAAATCTTAAAACTTCATCATGATATTTTATATAATAGTAAACATATGATAAATTAATGTCATGTCCAACAACTGGGAAACCATTTAAATAATTTGGAACATATTCTCTTATTAAGAGTATTAAGTAAAACACACACACATGCACACACACACACACACACACACACACTCACTTCATTGTGTGCTGGTATGTATGTCTCTTTCATATATATATATATATATATATATATATATATATATATATATGCATGTGGAGACCTGAGGCAGACATTAGGTTTTCCCAACTGCTCCTGACCTTATAAGTTGAGACAGGATCTGTGAGGGAGCCCTGAACTCACCATTTCAGTTAGTCTGTCTGCACAGCTTACTCTGGCTAATCTCCTTCTCTACCATCTGCCTGCACTGAAGTTATTAGCATGCAGCCACACCCACCTGGCTTTTACATGGATTCTGGTGATTTAAACTCTGGTGCCCATGCTTGCATAGCAAGTGCATTTTCTACTGAGACAAACTGCCAGCATCTACAGCTGGATTTTAATGATTTCTCCTAACCAGAAAGAAGTTTGTCTTTCTCTACAATTAATAAAGGCATATATATAGATGGATGCAATGCATAAATAGGTAATTTTCATGAAACGTTCCAAAACACCCTTTGCCCCAGTTTAGACACACAAAATAACATAGACTATGTTTGGTGTCAGTTGTGATGTGACTCTCTTTGGGCTTCGTTTAAAATTCATGAAAACCTAGCAGATAAATACTGTGACTTAATATCCCACTTTACACATGAATAATATCAGTGTTAGAGATTTAATACTGACAGGTCATAAGAATTTTGGGAACACAACTGAAATCTAAGTACCGGGTGTGTGGTGTCACAGCCTTCAGTTTGAGAGCAAAAGGCTGTGGTGATTTAGAATATTATATAGACAAAAATATGTCAATCAAACTCCAGCAGAGGTGCCTGGGGTGCATTACTGAAAGAATCACATGATAGCTAGTCACATTCTCCTGAGTATCTATTGTAATTGTTTCTAAATTCCAGTGTCATATACAGTGTTCACTCAGGTTGCTTTGTCATGTTTATCTGAGCTATGAAGCAGTTAGCACAGAACATAAATACTACAGAACAGCTAGAAGTCATTATGGAAACAATCTGGACAAATACCCTTTAAGAACAACAGCCTTGTAAATTGCCAAGAAGTATTATTTTTATTTTTACCAAGAATAAATACCCCTGCATCCTTGAATTTGCTAAGCAGTGGCACTGGAATTCTGAGCTGTACCTGCCCTATAATACAAGAAATTTCTGACACTCACTTATTCAACTCTGTCTTTTCTAAAATGAGCTGTCTCACCTCAAGGATTGAGATTTAGAACAAAATAATCTATTGTCAAATAGCTCTAGGGATTGACACTTATCGGGACTTTGACTGCTTTTAATCCAGCATCTGAAATTTGGCCAGATTAGCAGGCTCTGTATGTTCAGATATTGACTAGTCGAGTACATCATTTAAACACATGAAGAAAAGAATGAATAAATATCCTTTGGGATTACAATCTTCTGCAAAGTCATATAATTCCCTTTTATATGATATTAAGTAGTATCATAATATCCTAATATTCTCCGGAATCATTTCCTGTCTGCCACAAACACAAATATCTATCAGGGAAACTTCTTTGTCATATAAGAATTCCACACAATTTCTACAACTAAAGAACCTACAAGCTACCTGAGTATATTCACCTATGATAAGAAAAATGAAATGTTTTGTTTTCTGCTTGTCTTGAATGTATTTTATGGACCAGTTATATATTCTGATGATCACCAACAACACATTTATTTCAAGTTCAGATCTATAATGTTGAGTTGGAAAATTTAAAATCATTAGCAAGGCTACCTTCTCATCCATAGTCTAATAATATTTGCATTAGTGCACAGAAAAATTCCTGCACTCCTAAATAGTAGTTCTAGTAATGATACCTCTAATGTAACTACTTTGGAAAATCACAGACATTATTTCTGATTTTAGAATAAAGAAATTCATTCCCACATCTCTGTAAAAAAGCATTTCCAAGTTGAAAATAAGCTATTTAAATATTGTATATTTAGATTTAGAGATTAAATAAAAATAAATGTATTCAATAAAATTATCAGTAGAGACTGACAACAGTCCAGATGTGCAATCACCAACTATAACATTTTACTACTGACGAGTTAGTTATAAATGCACTGGCATCAGGAGATTCATCTTCAAATAAAAGAATGCTATGTATTGCTGATGTCCAAGCCGAATGAAGTGTTCGTTCTGCTGGAAGAAGAAAGGTGGTGACAGAGAAGAGCCGAAACTGTGTATATGTATTCTACCTATTTCTTGCTTTGACACAATCTGGTTGTGCAAGCATATCTTGGTTAACAAGGTATTGCACAAGATTGGTACATTTCATAGATGTCATCTAACGGAAATTTTAGCATCATGTGGTGACTCTGTATATGGCTATCAGAAACAAATTATTAGAGAATTTTAATAGCTCTTTATTACTAATCTAGTGTTAAAAATTATCTATATATTTGTCGGTGGATGCTCCTAACCAAGTCACTTTCATCTAACCAGAACTGTATTTCTCTCTTTTAAGGCGCCTGCAGAGATGACTCAGTGGTTAAGAGTAACTTATGCTCTTACAGACAACATTGAGTTCACTTCCACCCATGTCATTTGTCTCACTACTGCTTGTAACTCCAGCTCCAGGGACTTGACACCTTCTAGTCTCCTGAACACTTTATTGCCATGCAGATACCTCTACACAGAAGCAAATATATGCATACATATGCATAATTTTAAAAAATAATTCCTTTGAGAACAAGTGTTAGATTATACTTTTCATGATCTCTAGAGAATTCAAGATGTCTACACAGAAATCTAAAACATCTCTGATTAATTGTTGGAGCATATTGATTTAGAAAATAATGGTGTCGTTTACCTTTGTAAATTCAATATGATAGTGCTTCCCAGAGAATATTGTCAAAGAACCTCAGAGCCCTCCTGTAATTTTAAGGTCCCTAGTATTAGCTTTCATTTTCTGGTCGAATGAAGTTGAATCCAATATTGAGCAACATATCCAATTATTATCATTTGAGTGTGAGAGTCCACACAAGGTTTTGTGATTTCTTATCTTGTTTTGAGAAAAGAAAAATGATGCAGAATAGACTAACAGCAAGTTTCCAAGGCAATGATGTTACGAAAACTTTTTTGACAAATAAGCAAGAACAAATTCAGTAATCACAAATAGTGCATACATAGCACTGAGAGGCATTTCTGTAGGATCATGTTGTCATATACATTATAATACGTCATGCATAGCTCAATAATCTGTTCTCATTTTCTTATTTATCTTTAAATTCACTGATTCATGTGAAAAAGATATACCAGAGAAGAGAATATATTCAACACGTTTTACATGTATTTAATAATAGGCTTACGTATTAGACACTGTTATAAGACAATTTTTAAAGGTCAGGGTGGACTTGACCATAAGAAATTAAAGGCTCACAGGTTGCTTAAGTATTTTTCATCACCTCCTCATGTGTAATTTTCAAATATACAAGTGAGAGATGAGTGGTGATGGGCCACACCTATAATCCAAGCACTGGGGAGGCAGAGGCAGGTGAATCTCTGTGAATTTTAGTCCAGCCAGGTCTACAAAGCAAGTTCCAGGGCAACCAGAGAAAGCTTGTCCAGTCAAAACAAACAAACAAACAAACAAACAAACAAATAAATAAATAAAAATAGATATACAAGTGGAATATGATCTCTCAGTAAGTAAGTAACATTCCTGAATTGCATTGCCTTCAGATATGCCGTCTCTGCCTCCAGCTTTCTATGGAAGAATGTGGCAAGAGCATGATCAGAACAGTCTCCATCCTCACCCTGAAGGCTGCTTTATGGTGGGCAAATTGGCATAAGCTTGAGATTTCAGTTCTCATGAAAATTGCTGAAATATTTTTAATGATTCTCACTTTGATGTGTATGTGGGGAAATACTGTTTAGTTTACTTGTGATAAGATGATAGAGTACATATCATCCATTACTATGTAGCAAGTATTTTCAAGGCCTTTCTTTTTCTGTGTTAAACTCTTTTCTTTTTTACCTGACTAAAAGTACTCTGTACATCTGTGAATTAAAAGAGAATAAGTTGATTTTGCTAACTAATAGAGACTAACAGCTTCTGTGAGAAATTCCCATAAGTGGTGGATGAAAATAGCTTAAAAGGCAAACATCTGGCTATAGATTCTTGCTTTATGAATTTTCTTAAATTTAATACTTTATGATCATTAAATATGCTATGGTATATTTGGATGCTGTGGTTCATGAAATAACACACATGAAGTGACATAAGTTTTTCAATTTGGTTGTCGTTTGTCAATTTTGTTTCCTCATTTCTCACTATTTTTGTGACCTTTTCTTCATTGACATATATTATAGCAAATGTTAATTTTTCATAACCGGTGTTTCCTAATTATAGACCCCAGAGAATCTACAGCGTATAGCTTACTTTTTGGTTAGAAAGTTAAACTGGTAAACTGATTCATTTTCTACACCACATATGTGTGTGTGTGTGTGTGTGTGTGTATTTCCATTAGTGTCATAATAAAACTTGTAACTGAGTAATTGTGATTGTTGAGAGATCATAATTCAGTAAAAATCTGTAATGAAGGGAATAAATCTAGATATGGAATATCAAAAATCTAGAAAACAATATGCATTTAGGTGAAGTCTAGTTTACTCCAATCAAAATGGTTAATGTTCTAGACAACCCCTTTAAAATGTCTTCTAGATTTACAGGTCTATGGGATAATGCATGATAACTCAATTCATGTGTACAATGTGAGATAATAAATTCAAGGTAGTTAGCAATTTTTCTTTATTATTATGACTTCATGCTTTCAACTTGTAGTTTGTATCTCCTAGTTATTTTAATATCTATAGCAAGCCATCATGGTGATCCCTTTGTATGCCTTTGTATGCGCCTATATCACTAAATCACCTTCCATCACTTTCCCTCAGTTTGCAAATCTGTAGAGATAGCCACAGTACAAATGGTATTTCTTTTTCTGTATTGTTTAGTGCATAGATGATTGCTTTTAACTATTTAAAGAAAATAAAGACCCATGGTTTTGTGCATTTTGTAAATTATTTGTTTATCTTTGACCTTAACTTTTATGGCTTTAAGCTCTCTTTTGTGTTAGTTTTTAAAATGTCAGAAAGAACATTAAGTTCACTGAAGAAAACAAATGCTACTTTCAGGATAGATAATCTCCAATCAGCTGGCTGTTTAATAAAACCATGTAAGCATAGCTTATACGTTCATTAAGAAATACATTCCTGAATGAGTAAACCATGCCATATTGATATTTTTCTCATCTATGATGAGAGAAGACATTTTTAAAACTATAATACGTCACAATAAATATCAGTCGGTGTGTAGATATGTCTTCCACAGGATGATGAGACTTCCTGGGAAAATGGCACTTGTTGACCCAAGGAAATCACTTGATCAGGGCCAGAAGTCAACCCTGCTGGCCAACACATACAACAGTTGAGGACACAATCTTCTCAGAGTCCTTCTTCCTGCTGTTCTGTGTAATACCTTTGGGATACACAAATAGAATCCACCATACGATGACATTTGCAGTGTTACAAAAGAACATATCACAAAGGTAATGTTGAATGGTTAAGACATTTAATTTATACATGACTCACCCATTATCATATCCAAAGTTGAGCAATACATGTCTTTGTAAATGCATATTGAATTATTGAATATCTAACTCAAGAGGAAATGAGAAAAGAAAAGAGGGAGAAGTAGGCCAGTTTAGAAAAACAGGGAGGGAGGAAGGACAAATAACACTAAGGATGTTTGAAAAAGTTCTAAAGAATCATGTCATATGATATTTTTCTATACACTCATATACACACACAAACTTACATATATGTGTGGATATATACATACATATGTATATAAACTTTAATTATGCCAGTGAGGCTAACAATAATCCTTTCAAGATCCATAGACCATTTGACAAAAACTCTAGTACCTTGCATTAGAAAGTTCTGTTGAATTTCTAATTGTTTAGGTGAGTCCATGTGACTCTTAAAACAAATAAAGGCTTTTTGTGATTGCTTTTCATTGCAGCCCAGAAGTTAAAGGTAAGTAGGTTTCTGAAGACACCACATACTTTAAATACAGGGCTCTGTCTCATTGGCTCTCATCTTAGAGCTTCCTTCTAGAAGTTGCTGTGCAAGATGCCAGTGGAGAAACACCATCAGTAGTTCTAATCAGCTGTTATACCTATAAGCCACAATAATGGCAAGTATAGCAAGATAGCCTCAAAGGTTCAATAGTAGCAGTCTTATGTTGGATGTAACCAACAACATCTAATTGTACTTAAAGACCTCTCAATAAGGGGTACATTATGCTTGGTTCTAGAAACCTAGCCAACTATGCAGGACTAGTTAGGCCATGGGTATTACAAGAGAATTTATCATCACTTTACTAGACCAGTATATTTCGTGCTTTGAAAAACACCAACTGTACAAATTGTTCAGAACTGCTGTGGTATGAGTAAAGCTTATGCATGCTCTGCTGGGGACAAGCTCCAGCAGAGATCAGACAGGAGAACAGTGAATGCAGCAGGCAATACAAAAAAGCTTCACCAGGCAACAGTCTAAATTTTTTCTGAGGCTCTACTAATATTTTATATCATACTGTGTTCAGGAGGCAGTGTATAGAAGAAAATATATGTATATCTGTATCCCAGAGCCACAGAGATTATTTTTATATACTACAACAATGATTACATCATTCTATATCTAATCTATATCTAATATATGACTATTTTCCAAACATGAACCAAAACTTTCTTTGAGGTTATAATCATAAAATTCCATGATCACAGTTCTTGGAGCAAGTAGAAAAAGTTTAAGTAGGCAAACTAGGAGATGTCTTTAATGTTTCCTCATCATCACTGTCCCCAGACAATTAGAATCTAAAAGGCTAATTCTTAACTTATAATAAGCAAAACTAAAATTCTTTTCAAATTATACTACAATTTATTTTAAACCTTTATATACATATATATCCTAATTTATATATCTATATAATTTCTACAACACTCTTATCTTTCTTATTTTTATAATCTTCTAATGATTGACTCATAATGTGAAATCATATCTTTTTTCTTGATTCTTAGTTTTCAAATTTTCATTTTGTATCTATGAAAGGGTTATCTTCACTACCCATATCTGTCACCATACACAAAACTTAAGTCCAAGTGGATCAAAGAACTCAACATAAATCTAGCTACTCTGAACCTGATAGTAGAGAAAGTAGGAAGTAGTCTTGAATGCATTGGAACCGGAGATCACTTCCTAAGTATAACACCAGTAGCACAGACACTAAGAGAAAAAAATCAATCAATGGGACCTCTTGGAACTGAAGAGCTTTTGTAGAGCAAAGAACTTGGTCAAGAAGACAAAGCGACAGCCTACAGAATGGGAAAAGATCTTCATCAATCCCACATCTGACAGAGGGCTGATTCCAGAATATATAAAGAACTCAAGAAATCAGACATCAAAATGCGCAACACTCCAATTAAGAAATGTATATAGAGCTAAACAGAGAATTCTCAACAGAGGATGCTCAAATGGCTGAAAGACATTTAAGGAATTGCTCAGCATCCCTAATCATCAGGGAAATGCAAATCAAAATGACTCTGAGATACCACCTTACACCTGTCAGAATGGCTAAGATCAAAAACACTGAAGACAGCTTGTGTTGGAGAGGATGAGAAGCAAGAGGAACTCTCCTCCACTGCTGGTGGGAATGCAAGCTTGTACAGCCACTTTGGAAATCAATATGGTGCTTTCTTAGAAAACTGGGTATCAATCTCCCCCAATACCCCGCTATACCACTCTTGGGCATATACCCAAGGAATGCTCAATCATACCACAAGGACACATGCTGAGATAAGTTCATAGCAGCATTATTTGTAATAGCCAGAACATGGAAACAACCTAGATGCCCTTCAACTGAAGAATGGATAAAGAAAATGTGGTACATATACACAATGGAGTACTACTCAGCAGAGAAAAACAATGACATCATGAGGTTGGCAGGCAAATGGATGGAACTAAAAAAAATCATCCTGAGTGAGGTAACCCAGACTCAGAAAGACAAATATGGAATGTACTCACTCATAGGAGGATACTAGATGTAAAACAAAGGATGACTAGACTGCTACTCACAACTCCAGGGAGGCTACCTAGAAAACTAAACCCCAATAAAGACTAAGGGATCACCCAATGACAGAGAAATGGATGAGATCTACATGAGCAAACTTGACATGAGGCGGGTAATGAAGGGCAAGGTCAAGGGAAAGAGAGCTCAGGGGAGCAGGAGATCCCAGCTGGATCAAGAACAGAGAGGGAGAACACGGAAAAGAGACCGTGATTAATGAAGACCCCATGGAAATAGGAAGAAGCAAAGTGCTAGAGAGGTCCCCAAAAATCCACAAAGATACTTCCACAATAGACTACTAGCAATAGTTGAGAGAAAGCCCGAACTGATCTACTCTAGTGATCGGATGGCCAAACACCCTAACTGTCATGCTAAAACTCTCATCCAATGACTGATGGAAGTAGATGCAGAGATCCACAGCCATGTCCCAGGTTTAGCTCCGGGAGTCCAATCAGCAAGAAAGAGGAGGGATTGTATGAGCAAGAATTGTTGAGACCATGATTGGAAAAACACAGGGACAAACAGCTAAACTAGTGGAAACACATGAACTATGAACCAATAGCTAAGGAACCCCCAATTGGATCAGTCCCTCTGGATAAGCGAGACAGTTGATTAACTTGAAAGGATTGGGAGGCCCCCAGGCAATGGGACCAGGACCTGTCCTTAGTGCATGAGCTGGCTATTTGGAACCTGGGGCCTATGCAGGGACACTTTGCTCAGCCTGGACGAAGAGAGGAGGAGACTGGACATGCCTTGATTGAATCTACCAGGCTGAGCTGAATCCCCAGGGGAGACTTTGCCCTGGAGGAGATGGAAATGGCGGTGGGCCGACGGGAGGTGGGGGGGAGTTGCTGGAGGAGTGAGGACAGGGGAATCCATGGCTGATATGTAAAATTAAATTAAATTATAAAATAAATTTTAAAAAAGATCAAGTAAAAAATAATATAAAAAATAAGCCATGTAAAAATGGGTATCACACAGAGAATCTGAATTGTGTTATCTTTGGGATTTTTAACTGCAGAGAGATAGAGAGATATTTGATTGTAAAGGCAGCTAAATTAAACACACACACACACACACACACACACACACACACATATACATATATATATATACATATATATATATATATATATATATATATATATATATATATAGAGAGAGAGAGAGAGAGAGAGAGAGTAACTTGACTTCAAAATTTGAATCTAAGAATATGTTGCTTTGGAAAGGAGGCTCTGCTTTTGTTTCACACAAAGCAAGAGGCTATGGGTTTGTTCCAGATTAAGATATGTCAGGTTTGACCATCCAAGACCCCCTGATAGGTCTCCAATGACACGATGACCCAGATGATCCAACATCCAGAATGTTTTCAAGGCAACTGGCTCAGACAATACACCCTCATGGACTACCCCATAAGCTTAAAATTTTCTTTGTGTCCCCATAAGACACTGGGCCCTCATCTAGCAAGAAGTAGTATGAGAAGCTATGCCCAGATTTCCAAATATACCAAGCTGGCTTTGGAGATGGAATTGGCTCACTCCTTCTCTAAATCCAAGCATATTTTTTAAAGAAAAGGTTAAGAGATTCTTCTGTCCCATATCAGAAGATCCCTCCTCTGGTGTGAGACAGAGAAAAACCAATATTTTTATTTAAAGCAGGTTAATTATAAATACAATGTCTTTCTAAAAGAAGAAAGGGGGATAGGATGTAGATATATAGGATATAGATAGGATAGAATAAAAGGGTAAATTGTTGAACCTACTTTTAAAGAGAAACAACTTTTTTGAAATGTTTTACATTGGTATAGATTTTAGTTTATTGATACAAATTTAAACTTAATTTTGTTATACTGTATATATCTTTCTACTCTCATTTGTTGTATTATATTTATGTAACTCATTTAAATTGTAATGGATAATTAAGAAATAGATTAATGGTTAGTCATCTATGATAATCACACTTGTAGTCAGTTTAGTTAAATTTTCTAGGTACACATAGATATAATTCAGTTAGGTAGGTAATCTTCAAACACTTCAACGTCTAAAAATTTAGACTTTCTGGACAGTGAGACATGTCTGCTCCTGGCAGCAACAATTTACTTCAGAGAGAAGAATGGGCATCGAAGACACTCCATATGGAGTTTATCTTCGTCTTGGCAAAAATAGTCCTTTAAGCAAGAATCTATTCTTGCTTGGACTGCTTGATTGCCTGGACATGCAGGACCCATAGGAAGATGACCACTGAACTTTGCATGGCAAAATGGTCCTTCAGGTTCCTGTTTTGCAGAGGAAACTGCCAGGCATTCTACAGGACACAGAGAGAAGTGTCTGAGAGACTCTAGTCCTGAGGGCTAAAGACAGATGCCCCAACTTTACAAAGGAACTTTGAATGACTGTCCAGGCTACCAGCTGTATCTTTCTACTCTTGCAAGACTCCCAAAAGTTGCTTGCGTCCTTCTCCCATTTCTCAGATAATAGTATATCCTTCTGGGGTCTTTGATGTTGTTGAAGACAAGATAGTCATAAATTCCTTATTTATGATAAAAGATAAGTTAGATATGAAACTTTAGACTCAGAAATATAGGATAGATAGGATATTTTCTTTAATTCTGAAAATACAAATAGACTAGATATTATAAATAGACTAGATATTGTAACTGTAATTCTTGTTTGATAATTATTTTGTTATATGTAATTTTAATAATTTAAGTTAAAAATCTTCCTTTCTGAAAAACCATTTAAGAGGAAGTATTGTGGGATGTCCTGTATGCTGTAAATATATGTTGCTATGATTGATTGATACATAAAACGCTGATTGGCCAGTAGCCAGGAAGGAAGTATAGGCAAGACTGACAGAGAAGAGAATTGGGGGAACAAGACCACAGAGTCAGAGAGATGCAGCCAGCCACTGTGAGGAGAAGCATGATGTAAGACATCGGTAAGCCACAAGCCACATAGTAAGGTAAAGATTTATGGAAACGGGTTAATTTAAGATATAAGAACAGATAGCAAGAAGCCTGCCATGGCGATTCAGTTTATAAGTAAAAGAAAAAAAATAGGCAGAAAAATGTTCCCAAATGTATTTGTGGATTGTTTTTTGTTTGCTTGTTTTGTTTTGTTTTTGGACTTTCCCAGTCTTGGTCTTCATCTCCATCTCTGCAGTTTAGTTAGAACATAATGTTCAGCCATTTCATCAATATTAATACTTTCAAATGCATAGGCTTTCTACTACTTTTTTCAATAAATTTATTCATCTCATTTCCTTTTCCAGACCTTCTCAGACCATCAATATTTTAAGGGTATAAAGGAACAAGGCAGTGAATCCTAAAACCACTATACAAATGATTTTATTTTTTAAGTAATAAAACTAAAGGAGAAAGTGGGGCTGTATCCACTCAACCAGAAACCAGACTTTGTCACAGAGTATCCTAGCCAAATAAAAGTCCTACAGTCTCTTTAGCTAAATGGTGAGTGGTGCCACCATCTTCCATCTTTTATAGATAATAAAAATTATCAATCCAAAATTAATAAAAAAAATGGCCAAACAATAGTAGAACCTATATGTTCCCTAATAGCCTTAAGGTCAGAAATTGAGACTTTTTCCACTAGAAGAATCAATATGAGTTTTACTTATAAGCAGAAATTTTTTCAGGTAGATTACAAAAATCCAAAGAAATGTTTGAATAATCCCAAACTCCCTTAGGAGAACTTGAATCCTGACCCAAGAATGTTTTGAAGCATTGTATGATATAGGAGTTGCACAAATCCAATGGAATTGTGAATGACATTCTATTGATAGTCTAACCTTAATATTTTAAATTTGATTTCCTATATAAAGTATTGCTTCTTCCAAAGCATTGTCTTTCTTGAATACATCAATCTATGTGTTCCTGAATCAAAAGGGCAATAGAAACATTTTTTGATAATTGATTCACATGATGAGCTGCATGAATTTGTTTAACCAAAGCAGCAGTAGAAAAAACAAAACTAGCTGCAATAGAAATTAATGCAGTAACTCCTAAAGTTAAAGTTCCCACACAATGTTTACCTCTGCAAAAAGAATGTACAACATTTTTCATAACTTGTAAACCAGAATTAGCATACCAAGCTCAAGTATTATTAACAGGAAGTAAGACATAACGTGATTGGCCTAATATAACAAAAGCCTCATCTGTTACATTAGAAGAAATACATTTGGGGTCTTTCTCAACTGAACTCTGCTGACTCCCCATGGGAGACCTTATTTGGAGGAAGTGAGAATGGGGGATGGGTAGGGTTGGGAAGGTTGGAGGGGCGGGAAGAAGGAGGAGGGGGGATCTATGGTTGGTATGTAAAGTTAAAAGAAAATTTTATAATAATAATAAAGAAAGAATACAATTAGAAAGAAAGCAATGCTTACACATTATCTTAAATGAACCATTGTTATTCTCAAAAATATATAAAGAACCAATGGATTCACTATGTAAATTGCATAAGGAGCTCCAACACATGCACCTCTTGATCATTTGTATCAAACATTACTGGATAACACCTAAGCAAAGGTTCCCCTGATCTGTCAGCTTCTCTAACTATAGCAGCAAAACCTACAGGTTCCTTGTCCATTTTGATCTCTTTTTAGGTTTCTTTTGAAAAGGAGATACTGAGTGGCCAATGCTCCTTAAAACTTTAATTTCTTCTTCCTCTCAGTCAATTTCTGTTTGAAAGGACTCCTCATTCTTCTTATCTTTTTTTTCCTCATTACTAACCTCCTTTCCTAATGGATCTTTAAATAAAAGAGGAGCAATTGACTTATTTTGAGGAGAGGTTTCTGTAGAATTTTTACATTTAGGTAAATCCCCAACTTCCATAGGCAACACGGTCTGCTTTATTAATGACCAATAAGCTAAAACAGCTACAGGCATGCCTTGTGGTCCATTGGATTCATACCAAAATCTAATATCTTCACCTACTTTACCCCAATTACCAATATCTAAGGAGCCTTGATCAGGAAACCAAGGAGAAATCTCATGCACAAACTATAAAAACTCACAAACTTGATTGTCATCAACTTTTATTCTATTCTTTTTTAAAGTATGGTTTAAAAATCAACAAAAAAGCCTCTTTTCCTTAGACACCACCTGTCCCATTGTATTAATTTTTCTTTTCTCTTATATACTCTACTCAGCCCTATTCGATGACCAGGGGATCTTTATTATTTCTTTTGTATTACCCACTCTCACCCAACCCAACTCATTGACAGGGGTTCTCAGCACCCTTGTGGGATTCTCGCTACACCAGAAACACCTTATTAATACTTATCCTACTTCAGGTCTCCTGTTCAGGCGCCACTTATACTGGGATGAGCTGCAGCATAGATCAGGACTGAAGAAGGGTGGATGGAGCAGGTGATATAAATAACTTGTGCCGGACAGCAGTTGAATCTTTTCTGAGTCTCTAGGAATATTTTATTTGATACTGTGCTCAGGAGGCAGTGTATAAAAGAGAATATATGTCTGTCTCTTCTCAGGGCCACAGAATTTATTTTTATAACCTACAACAATGATTACACCAGTTTGTATTTGCACTTCAAAAAATATCAAATACGTGACTATCTTCCCATCATGAACAAAATGTCCTTAAAAAGTCATAATCATAAAATTCAATGGTCACAGTTCCTAGAGCAAGTACACAAAGTTTAACTAGGTGGGGGTTGAGAAACCTTTAATGTTTCTTCATGATTTCTGTTGCCAGACAATTAGGATCTAAAAGGCTAATTCTTAACTTACAATATTCAAAACAAAATTTCTTATCAAATTATGTTAAAGTTTATTTTAAACCTTTATGTATATCCTAATTTATACATCTATATATAATTTTTGCAACATTCCTATCTTTATTATTATAATCTTCTAATTATTAACTCATAATTTGAAGTCATATCCTTTTTCTTGATTCTTAGTTTTTATATTTTTATTTTATATCTATAAAAACACTAATATAATCACTACAAAATTATTGGAAAATGTTCTCAAACTCATTTGTGAGTTTTTTTTGTTCGTTCCCAATCTTGATCTTCTTCTCTATCTCCATGGTGTAGTGAGAACATTCTGTTCAGCAGTTTCATCAGTATTAATACTTTCAAATGTGTAGGTTTTTTCAATAAATTTATTTAACACATTTCCTTTCCCAGAACATCAATATATCGAGGGCAGGAGGGAACAAGTCAGTAAATCTTAAAAACACTACACAAATGATTTTATTTTTAAGTAATAAAACTAAAGGAGGAAGTGGGGCTATATCAACTCAACTGTTAATCTCAAAATACTTTAAATTGACATGGATTTGGTTTATTGATATAAATTTAAGGTCAGTGTTGTCATACTGTATGTGTATTTCTACTCTTGTTTAAAGTATTATATTTATGCAATTTATTTAAAATTATAATGTATAATTAAGAAATACGTATTAATAATTAGTCATCTATCATAATCAAACATATAATCTTGTTAGTTAAGTTTTCTAGATATGCAAAGATATATTTTAATTAGGTAGGCAATCTTCAAACACTTCAAAGACCTACAGAATATGGCATGTAAAATGCTTAAACACTTAGACTTTTCTGGACAGTGAGTCATGTCTGGTCCTAGCAGCACAAATTACTTCAGAAAGGATGATGGAGAGATGGGAATGGGGGGGTAGGGAGGGGGAGGGGGTGAGAGGAGGGCGAACAGGAATCCACGGCTGATATGTAAAATTAAATTAAATTATAAAATAAAAAAAGAAGAAACTCATTATAGAGTTTGCTTACATTGTGGAAAAGACTAGATGTTTGGGCAAGGAAATGCTCTTATCTGGACTACTTGATGAGCTGGACATGCAGGACCCATAGGAAGGTGATCAATGAACTTTGCCAAAACAAGGTGAGATGGTACTTCGGGTTTCTGCTTCAGAGAAGAAACAGCCAGACATTCTGTAGGACACAGAGAAAAGTAAATGATCAACTTTGGCATTAGGCAGAACAGTTCTTCAAATTTCCTTCTTAACTGAAAAGTCTGCCGGACACTGTAGGACTATAGGCTGAAGATGCTGACATTGGTTAACAAAGAAGCTGCTATAGCCTATGGCAAAGCAGAATAGAGCCATGCATGGAATCCAAGCAGAGAAATAAGGTGTAGACAGGGTCAGAGGATACACTGAGAGTTGCTGTTGAACAGGTAATACCACAAAGCCATGTGGCAAAATACAGATTAATAGAGATGGGCTGGATTAAGTTGTAAGAGCTAGTAAATGATAAGCCTGAGCCATAGGCCAAACAGTTTGTAATTAATATAAGTCTCTGATTATTTACTTGGGACTACGCAGCTGTGGGACACAGAAAAACTTCAGTCTACAGTCAGAGAAATGCAAATCAAAATGACTCTGATATACCATCTTATGCATAAATTGGAGAGTATGTAGACTTCTACTGCTGGTGGAAGTGTAATCTTGTACACCCACTCTAGAAATCAGTATGGTGGTTACTTAGAAAGTTGGCAATCAACTTACCTCAAGTACCAGCAATACAACTATTAGGCACATACCCAAAAGATGCTCAAACATACCACAAGGATATTTGCTCAACTATGTTCATAGCAGCATTATTCATAATAGCTAGAACTGGAAACAACCTAGATACCCCTCAACCAAAGAATGGATAAAGAAAATTTGGTACATTAACACAATTCAATATTACTCAGGAGTAAAAAAAAAAATAGCATCATGAAATTTGTAGGCAAATGTATAGAACTAGAAAAAAAAATCATTGTGAGTGAGGTAACCAAGACTCAGAAAGGTAAATTTGTTATCTTTTCACTCACAAGTAGATATTAGACACAAAGTCAAGGATAACCTGGCTGCAAACCACAACTCCAGAGAAGCTAGGTAAAAAGGAGGACCCTAAGAGGGACATACATGGACTGCCCCAGGATAGGAAATAGTTAAGATCTCTTTGATAAACTGGGAGGAGCTACAGGAGAGGGATCAAGATGGCTGAGTTGGGGGAGGGACAGAGAGGGAGAGCAATGTAAGAGATAGCCTAACAGAGGAAGCCATTATGGGGTTAGGGAGAAACCTGGTGCTAGGTAAATTCCAAGGAACCCACAAAGATAACCCCAGCTAAGACTCCTAATGATAGTGTAGAGGGTGCCTGAACTAGCTTTCCCCATAATCATATTGGTGACTACGCCAATTGTCAACACAGAACCACATCTAGCAACTGATGGAAGCAGATTCAGAGACCCATAGCCAAGCACTGGGCAGAGCTCCTGGAATTCAGTTGAAGAGAGCAAGGGCAGATTATAGGAGCAAGTGGGTTCAAGATTATGGTGGAGAAAAACACACAGACAGCTGACCTGAGGTAGTGGGAGCTCATGGACTCTGGACTGACAGCTGCAGAACCTGTGTGGGATGGACCTAGGCCCTCTGCATGTGAATGACAGTTGTGTGGCTTGATATGTTTGTGGGGCCCCTAGCAGTGGGACCAGGTCTTGTCCCTGGTATATGAAGTGGCTTGTTAGAGCCCATTTTCTGTGGTAGGAAACCTTCCTCAGCTTTGATGCAGTGGGGAGGTACTTGGTCCTGCTCCAACTTGGTATGCCAGCCTGTGTTGACTCACCAAAGGAACCCTTACCCTACCCACTATGAGAAGTGGGTGGGGGTGGTGGATGAGAGTAGGTGAAGGGGGAGGACTGTGATTGGTTTGTAAAATGTAAGAAAAACTTTTAAATAGATTTAAAAAAAAGAAAATTGACAGTGACCCTAATACCAAAACCACACAAAGAATCAAAAATGAAAGAATATTGCAAACCAATTTCCTTTATGAACATAGATGCAAAAATGAGTTTTGATTAAGAAACCAGAAATGCACACTAGAAAAAAAGACTGTAATTTCAATAAATGTTGTTCTTCAAACTTTATGGCTGCATGCAGAAGAAAGCAAATAGATCCATATCTATCAACTTGCAGAAAACTCAACTCCAAAATGATCAAAGACCTCAACACAAAATCAGATACACTGAACCTGATAGAGGAGAAACTAGGGAATACCATTAGATTCATAGGAGAAACACAGGAGAAGACTTCCTGAACTGAACAACCATAGTACAGTCATTAAGATCAATAATTAATAGATGGTATTTCACAAAACTGAAAGATTTCTGTAAAGGACTCCATCATTTTGAAAAAGTGACAGCCTACAGAATGGAAAAATATTTTCTCCAACTCCGTGTCTGATAGAGGAAATATATACAAAATATATAAACAACTAAAGAATGTTGTTTTCAAAAGCTGAACAACCCAATTCAAAAATGTGGTACAGATCTAAACCGAAAATTCTCAATAGAAGTAAACAAAATGGCTGGGCGGTGATTGCGCAATCCTTTAATCCCAGTACTCAGGAGGCAGAGCCTGGCGGATCTCTGTGAGTTCAAGGCCAGCCTGGGTTAGTGAGTTCCAGGACAGGCTCCAAATCTACACAGAAAAACCCTGTCTGGAAAAAGAAAAAAGAAGAAGAAGAAGAAGAAGAAGAAGAAGAAGAAGAAGAAGAAGAAGAAGAAGAAGAAGAAGAAGAAGAAGAAGGAAGAAGAAGAAGAAGACGACGAAGAAGAAGAAGTAAACAAAATGGCCAAGAAATACTTAAAGAAATGTTCAATAGCTTTAGTTATCAGAAAAATGCAAATCAAAATTACTTTGAGATTCCATCATGAAAGAATCATCCTGAATGAGGTCATCCAGACCAGGAAATCAAACATGGATTATATGCACATATAAGTGAATAATAGCTGTTAAGTCAATGATAATCATGCTATAATTCACAGACCCTGAGATTTTTTGTGTAGTGATATTTTATTTGTGCACCCCAATAAAGCTTATCTGGGGATCAGAGGAAAAACCATCCAGTATCTTGAACATAGAAATTAGGCAGTGGTAGTACAAACCTTTAATCCTAGAATTTGGTAGGCAGAGATCCATGTGGATCTCTATGAGCTCAAGGCAGACAGGAAATGATAGAGCTGGGCAGAAAGAGGAAGTGATGAAGCTGGGCCGAGAAAAGAATAAGATGGCAGGGCACAGAAAGGTATATAGGCATGAGTATACAGGAAGTAGCTCTCTCTTTGGCTGAGGATTTCCTAGAAGTAAGACATGGCTAGCTTGCTCAGCTAAGTAACAAGAAGGGTTCTAAGGGGGATGCATGGATCTCCTTGGAAAGGGGAATTGTATGAGTAGAATGGGTGTGGGTGGGAACAGGAACAAGAGTGATCAGGTTGGGTGGGAGATAGAGAGAATATGGAGAGTGGCAATTAAGGTGAAGTGGAAATCAAGTCCAGTAGAAACTCTCAGGATTTTATGAAAGTGACCCTAGTGAGAATTCCTGATAATAGAGAATTCAGAGCCTGAACCAACCATTCAATGTAAAAAGGCAAGGCTTTCAGAGGTGGGACTTCAACTCTAACCAAGACACAAAACATTTTGTCTCTAATCTATCCTTCCTGCAAGATATATTGGGGCAATAGCGGATCAGAACTTGTGGGAGTGGCAAAACAATGACTGGTCTAATTTGAATCCCACTTCATGTGAAGAATTACATGAGAAGGATCCCATACCTGATTTTGCCTGGAACACCAGTAACTGGAGGCTGGATAATCCAGAGCCCTATGACAGAAAAAAAATCAGTAAAATGATTACTAATGATATCTCTATATACTGATAGATTATTGTTTAGCCCAGTAGTCATCAAAGAGGCTTCCTCTGGCAGGAGATGGAAGCAGGTATAGAGACTCACAGCCAAACATGAGGCAGAGAGAGAGAGAGCTCAAATTGGAGATGTCCATCAGATCCCTCCCCTTGGAGCTTGGGGAACTCCATGGAAGAGGGAGAGGATATGCCTAAGAGGACTCCTGTTCTCTGAAAGTAAACAGAGTAGGAGTAGTTCTGGGAGAGAGAGGAGGTGGGAGGGGTTGGGAACACAAAAAGAAGGGGAAATTACAATGAGGAGTATTGGAAAAAATAAGAAAAAAAATTACTCCAAAGCAATAACTAACATAATTTTTATATCAGATATTAGATATCATAGATTACTTTTCTCTCTTTCTCATGTATATTCTATCATCCCCCCCCACCCACACACACACATATACACACAAACACCTCATGGTCAAAACAGAGCAAAAGAAGCTGCAGAAGTTAAAGGGGTTGAAAAAGTCTGATAATCTTGATTCTTGTGGCTAATAGTGTCACTAAAAGAGATCTACTGTCATATTTAGATGAGATATTAATGACTCCAGATGGAGAGGTATTCCACTCCAGAATCAATCACAAAATCAATGCACTGAACCAGGCATCAGAGCTGAGACAAAGTGAGATACAGGAACTTGGAGCCATGGAAGTGAGAGGCAGTATCCATTTAGATGAACAAAAGACTAGGCAGAGGGTTCACAGTTCAGGTAGGCTGTTTGTGCTATGGGGTGTGTGCCCTGGTCACTTTCTGCTAGGTTAAAATTTTCACAGCCTGCATTCCATTACATAAATGTCAAAATAACAAAATCTGATTATATGAACACATCTTGTGCTAACTTTAGTCCTGTAAAATTTTCTAAATTTTTGTAGGTCTTCATGTTGCTAAGCCAAGTGCTGAAGGGTTGACCTGACCTTGGGGGCACCTTCTGTTGGCAGCCCAGATCAAAAGGGTAATTCAGGGGGACGCTGATCTTGTCTTTTGCTCTCTTGCGTCTGTATTGGTTTGCTTTGTGGTTGCTGCTGCCACCACCACCACTGCCAATTCCTTTGCTGGTGTCAAACCAGTATTTCAGGCTTTTATCATAGACCAGATCAGTTCAGCTCCAGAGATGAGATAGTGGGTCAGATCTGGATAGACCAATAGGTGAGTGGATGATTCGACAAGTGTAATAGGCCATGCCAGCAGTGGAAATAAGGTGAGCTAGAGTCCCTAGGAGAATCTGGAATTCTCTGCATTTTTGTCTCTTGACATATATATGGACTGGTACCACCTACATCTCAATGCTGTCTCCTCTTCATGGCAACCAGCTAAGGTTGCTCTGCTCTTGCAGATCTTAAAGTCTTTACATTTGTTTTCCTGACCTGTTTTGAATACTCTCTTGTGTGTGGACTGCTCCAGTCTATTTTAATAAGTTTATAACTAGGTATCATTTTACTGGAGAATATGTTATTTGTCATTTTTTTTCCTCATGGACAGAAATGGTTTTAATGTTCACAGGAAGGTAGAGAGTCACTTGGCCTATGTATTAATTTGTAAATGAAGAGAATTACTACTTGCAAAATAGAGGCTCTCAGGGAAAAGACTGTGTGGAAAATTAGGTCTTTACAATGAGGAATGTCTTCCAGTAGGGCCTAGTCCATGGCAAAAGTGGTAGTGTGAGGAATGAATAGAGAAAAAGTGGAGGAATGATCCCAAATCTTGCCTTCTGCTTCTTCCCTTCAACAGAGGGATGCAGTTAACCCTACCATTGTAACAGTACCAGATTGAAGCCCCTGAAACCATAAGCACAAATAATTGACTAATTGATAGCTTCTAAAATGTTGTTGGGTATTTGTCCTGGTGAGAAAAAGTCTAACTAGTGCTCCTTGATTACCAACTCAAAAATAATTAAAAGTAAAAGCAGAAAACACTACAATGACAAAAAAAAACCAAAATAGTAGTTCAGAATTTCACTAAATATTGGATTTAGTGTTAAGCAGCAAAGAACAGATTCAGGAACAAGTAATAAAATATTTTAACACGAGAGAACTGAAGTAGCTCATACCCTCAAGGAAGACAGGAAAATAAGAATTTTATTAAAAAGAGTTCTGCAGACTAGCCTGCTGTTATTGAAGTGGAAGGTCGTGAGGCTGATTTGTATTTAGGCAAAAGATGAAGGATTTGTGCCATCTAGGGAGTTTGAGTTACACCATAGGATGAGAAGTACCTGGTGCAATCGAATCCTACTGACCAAGCTTGTTTTGCTTCATATTTATTCACAGAAAAGCCAACATTAGCAGATGTATTCTCTTTGGTTTTATTTTCCTTTTTTCCTGTCATAAAAAATATGTGTATGTCTATGTTTATAATTTTAAAATATGTTTGAAACTGCAGTTTAAATTACAAAATTAAAAGCAGATTTTGCTGTCTTCTACTGTATAAGGCTTAATAGTTGATACTCTGACCTGCCAAATTGAAAAAGCATAAGCAAACTTAAAAATCTCTACATCATGGCAAATAAGAGTTGGGCACAAGATATAGATGATAACAAATCAAATAGCAAGTGTCCATCATCAAAAGCTCCATGGGAAGCAGTACCAGACTATGACTCTTTCGTCTGCTTTGTAGACTACAGTGAAAAGAGTGTCAAGGAGATCCTTTCTTTGAGGAAGATCTCAACACTTTCATAGCTTTCCTTCAAGTCCTCTACTTGGTATGAACAGTGAAAATTTAGAGGGAAATAACCCTACCAGACCTCCAGAAGAAGTTTGTGGTGGTAGTGGGGTGGCCAGCAATTTTGAAATACAAGAGTGCATGCTGTTCTCTTTACAATGGCCTGTCTTCAAGAAAAAGTACTTCACCAGTTCCTTATCTGGATTTCTTAAATGCTTAAATGACTTGAATGTATATGAACATACAGCTCTGCCATGGTCCATGGCATATTACAGTAGATGACAACTTATATTAATAAGGTCAACCCACCAGATGAACAATTCTCTGATGGAGGAACCTTATGAAGCAAGGCTTACAAGGACAGAGACTCTGAAAACTGCTTGCTTCTATCTGTAACTTCTCATGTGCAAAAACAACCATGGAAACTCCCCATTACCATGCATTTTCATGTAATGTGTACATGTAATCTCATGATTACATTTTCATCGTGGGTATTTATTCTGTGGGCTGTCTAAAGATGATTTCTTCTTAAGCTGTATAATTTTGATGAATAGAAATAATACTAGGATATTTTCCATAGTTAAGCCAACAGGAAAATAACAGTATTCTCAGCTACAAAGACAGTTTTTTTTTTTACACAACTAGCTGATTTAAGACCTCAGAGCAAATTCAAAATAGACTAGTTGCCCCTGCAAATAAATTGCACAAGGACAGATTGCCAGGTTTCTGACTGTTAACACGAGTTTAGGCATAATGCAAATTTATTGCCAGTTCTTCCCTTGAAAAATCTCTCTGGCTGATAACATTAAAAACATAACTCCCTGAACATATTCTTTCAGCAATTGACTCTCTGCATGAACTCCTAAACCTCAGTTTTATGATAGAAGACTCAAGGTTCAGCCAACTAACTGTTTATTCTTTAGGCCCTGAGAAGCTTTTAAGGTCACTGTCCCTCAAGAAAATATGGAACACTTGAGTGTTATGTGCATCCTGATGCCTCACAAGGGAGCTTGGCTGACAGCCAAACATTGCTATGGTTATGGGTAGTGTAACATTCCAAATCCAAGAAAAACCATGTGATTTCACGTGTATTATCAGAATGACTGCTTCTTATTTTTTATTCAATACATGCAATGTGACCCTCAAATGTAAGACTTCTGTTTGGAATATATAGAACTGTGTAAAGACCAAAAAAAAAAGAAAAAAAAAAAGAAGAGAATATTTTTCAAGATGAAGTAAAAAACAAAGATTCAGTCAAAACATATATGTTTTCTTGCCTAGTACCCATCAGATAGTGTAGCTGAGGTTTTCTCCCCAAGGACCCCATAGCCACTTATAAAATAATCACTCAGAGTCTTATATTCATTAGAACACCCCAGCCATTAGCTCAGGCCTACCACTTACTAGCTCTTACATTTAAATCAGCCCATTTCTGTTCATCTATAGTTTGCCACATGTTCCATGGCTTTACCTGTATGCCATTACATGCAGCTCCCTGGACAGTGGGCTGGTACTTCTGACTCTGCCTTCCTCTCCCAGAATTCTCCTTGTCTGCTTGTCCACCTATATTTCCTGCCTGGCTACTGGCCAATCAGCATTTTATTTATTAACCAAACAAACACATATTCCCAGCATATAGAACATCCCACAGCACTTCCCCTTTTCTGTCTAATCAAAAAGGGAGATTTTAGGTTACCTTGTTATAAGTAAAATTACATATAACAAAACAGTAATAAAGCAATAATTAGCTATAGTATCTAGTCTATTCGTATTTGGCAAAAGTAAAGAAAATATTCTATCTATCCTATACTTATGAGTCTAAAGTCTCATATGCAACTTATCTTTTATCATAACTAAGAAAAATTATAACTATATAGTCTTCAACTACATCAAAGACCTTGGAAGGATATAATATTATCTAAGTAAACAGGAAGAGCATTGTAAGCAACTTCCAAAAATCTAGAATGACAGAGACAGCTGACTGCCTGGACAGTCACTCAAAGTTCTTCTGCAATGATGGGACATCCATCTTCAGCCCATAGGCCTAGAGTCTCTCAGGCACTTCTGTTTGTGTCCTGTAGAATATCTGGCAGTTTTTTTGTGAAGCAGGAACCTGAAGGACCATCTCTCCTTTTGAAGTTCATTGGTTACCTTTCTATGGGTCCTGCATGTCCAGTTGATACATTTTGTCATAGTCCAGGAAAGATCAGTTTCTTGCCGAAATGGCTACTTTTGCCAAGAAGATGATAAACTCCATATGTAGTGTCTTCAATGCCCATCTTTCTCTTTGAAGCAAATTGGTCCTGCCAGGACCAGACATGTCTCACTGTCCAGAAAGTCTAAATTTTTAAAACATTTTAAATGCCATATTCTGTAGGTCTTTGAAGTGTTTGAAGATTGCCTATCTCTCTGAAATATATCTATGTATACATAGAAAACTTAACTAACTTGACTACCAGTTTGATTATCATAGATGATTAACTATTAATCTGTATTTCCTAATTATACATTTATACATTACAATTTCAAATGAGCTATACAAACATAATACCTTAAACAAGAGTATATATATATATATATATATATATATATATATATATATATATATATATACAAAATTAACTTTAAATTTGTATCAATAAACTAAAATCCACAGCAATGTAAAACATTTTAAACAAATGGTTCTTTAAAAGTAGATTCAATAATCTACCATTTCATCCTATCATATCTATATCATATTTATATCATATCCCACTTTTTTCCTTAGAAAGATATTGACTCTGGCCAATAACAATTTGTAACTGACAACCTAAACAAAGACAAACATCCACAATCCATTTTTTTGGAAATGTGGGCATAGTTTTCTAAGATACTTTCTGCTGATAGAGGGCACTGGTAATCTTTTTGTTTTGTTTGGTTTGGTTTGGTTTGGTTTTTGTTTTCCTTTTATTTTATTTTACAATACCAATCAGTTCTACATATCAGCCACAGATTCCCTTGTTCTCCCCACTCCTGCCCCCTCCCCTCCCCCTCATCTCACCCCCCATTCCCACCTCCTCCAGGGCAAAGCCTCCCCCAAGGACTGAGATCAACTTCTTGCTGATAGAGGGCACTGGTAATCTTATGGGAATGCAAAGAAAATTAAGAATTATGGTCAAGTCCTGAGTGGAATAGTATATGAGGCTGCATTGTATGAGCCAGTTGCCTTGAAGTTGATTTTGAGTGTTGGATGATCTGGGCTATGACATCATTGGAGACCTTTCAGGGGGTCTTGGCTGGTCAAACCTGATGTATCTTAATTTGGAACAAACCCATAGCCTCTTGCTTCCTGTGGAAACAAAAGAAGAGCCTCCTTTCCAAAGCAACATATCCTCAGATCCAAATTTTGAAGTCAAGGTACCTTTAAAATATACATATTGGTTTAACTGAGCTCCTTTTACAAGCAAATGTCTTTCTGCAGTTAAAAGTCCCAAAGACAATATAATTCAAACTCTCTGTGTAATATTTATCTTATGTGGCTTATTTTTTATATTACTTTTACTTTCTCTTTAAATAATTTATATTTTAAAACTTTTATTTCTTTAATATAACTGTCTATATTCCTTTTTTTCTCTCTTTCAAGCCTATGTACATTTTTACATGTAGTAGTGTAAACCATTTAGGGTTTATTTCACTTGAATCTGTATTGTGAATCAACTGCTTTAAACTGCGGTATTACTAGAACTGAAATGGCAGGTTTGTCTTCTGGCTCCTCACATCTCAGTTTCCCAACATAGCAGTGGTATGTTTATTGCCAGCTCTGGAAACCAGGCTCACTGCAGACTATGCTAAGCAGTGGGTCTATGCTTTCATCCAGCAGCCTGTAGCCCAGAAACCTGTATTTTTTTTGTTTGTATTAGCAAAGGCTAAATCCATCACGCAACATAATGTGTGCTTGGAGATACCCCATGCTCGCCATGCTGCAGGTCAAGCCTGCACACCACCAACCTGCCATAGAGTAGCTCAAGCCTCCACAGGCTGTGGATAGCCTGAGAGAGACAACTAGGAAGCCACTCTTGGCTCCATTTTAGAATACTTTTTTTAAGCTTTCTCAGGTTCTAGGTGGAAACTCTCACCCCAGATCTTGGCACTATTAATAGCTAAAGTTTTTCTGTGTCTTCTTGGCTTGCAGCTGCTCAGGCCCAAGTAAACACACAGAGGGTTATGTTAATTAAAACTGCTCGACCATTAGCTCAGGCCTACCACTCACTAGCTCTTACATTTAAACTCAGCCCATTTCTGTTAATCTATATGTTGCCACATGTTCCATGGCTTAAACTGTGTGCTATTACATGCTGCTCCCTGCACAGCAGGCTGGTATCTTCTGACTCTGCATTCCTCTCCCAGAATTCTCCTTATCTGCTTGTCCACCTATATTTCCTGCCTGGATACTGACTGGCCAATCAGTGTTTTATCATCAACTGACACATATTCACAGCATACTAAACACCCCACAGCAGTATGCTGTGAATATATTTTACTCTGATTGGTTGATAAATAAATCCATTTGGCCTATGGCAAGGTAGCTTAGAGGCAGGCAGGAAATTAAAAGAGAGAGACAGGAAGAAGGCAAGAGAGATGTCAGCCAGCTACCCAAGGAGCAAGGTGTTACAGCACACAGGTAAAGCCACAGAAAATGTGGCAACGTGTAGATTAACAGAAATGGGCTGAGTTTAAGTGTAACAGATAGTCAATAGTTAGCCTGAGCAGTTTTAATTATATAAGCCTCTGTGTATTTACTTGAATCTGAGCATCTGTGAGCTGGGCACAGAAAAACTTTAGCTACAAGAAAGAAATTTGGTTCTTGATGACATTGTGGGATTTTTTTGTATACCATGGGTGCAGTCTTGGAACAGGTACTCCCAAAACTTTGATACAGCTCAGATTTACTCTTATTTTCAAACAGGAAAAAAGAGACATATGTTTGACATTGCAAGACCTGGACATGATTGGGATGATAACATTTAGTAATAAATGGGGGAGGGTCTCATAGCAACTAGGCGCTCTCAAGGAAGGCATTGGCAGTTAATAGCTGCTGGAGCCGGGAGAATCATTGTCTTGAGTGGCTTAGCCATTGATGATAGCCTTTGCTCCAGGGATCACTTCATACACATGACCATGTGTGTAGCCCTGGTTAAATCCAGTGAGCTCAAAAACAACATGATACATAAAGCAGGAGAGTGTATTGGAAAGTGAGTTTATAATTCATGGGAGATAGAGGGAAATAAGAGAATCTGAGATCTGAGTGTAATAAAAATATATCGTATACTTGTATGAAATCATCAAAAATAACAAAAGAAAAAACCCACATGATAGTTACTGTTTGTAATCACAATGTTCATAGTCTGATGCATAAAGCATTTCCATTCAAGTGTGATCAGACTACAGTAAGGAAGAATGAGAGGCCCATGACAGTTTTATTGGGAATCCTGCCATGAAATGTCATGTACATTTAAAACAGTGGTTCTCAACCTGTTTGTCAAACTCCTTTGTGGTTTGAATAACCATTTCATAGGGTTTGCATATCAGATATCCTTCATATCAGTACCAAATTACAGTTATGAGGTAGCAAGGAAAATGACTTTATAGTTGAAGATCACCAAAACATGAGGAACTGTATTAAAGGATTGCAGCATTAGGAAAGGTGAGAACTACTGATTTAAGAAAAAAAATTAGACCATGAGTTCTGAAGTGATGCTTAGTCCCAGCTGCCTGCTACCTCTACAACTTGTTCAGAAAACATTTTCACTGCCTCAAGGCACAGAGAATAATTATCTTAGTTTATCATATTTATTTACAATCTTCATTCTGCTTTTTTTTTTTTGGATATTTAACTAAATAGTATATAGGACTTGAATGAGAACATAATAATGGGTACAGTGAATAGGACACCAGGTGGTGCCTAGTTAACATGATCTGGAAATCAACAAAATACTTACTAAGGTCAAGAATTCCTCCACTGTAATTAGAAAGTTACTCTCCGGGTCCCACCAAGCCTTCACAGTCCCACAGACCACTTGTATAATAATCACTCAGAAGCTTATATTACTTATAAACTGTATGGCCTTGGCAGGCTTATTGCTATCTGGTTCTTATATTTTAAATTAACCCATTTCTATTAATCTATACCTTGTCACATGGCTCTTGGCTTATCGGTATCTTTACATGTTGCTTGTCATGGCGGTGGCTGGCAGCATCTCCTGATTCAGCATTCCTGTTTCCAGAATTCTCCTCTCTCTTTGTCCAGCCTATACTTCCTGCCTGGGTACTGGCCAATCAGTACTTTCTTTAAATTAACCAATCAGAGCAACACATTTACAGCATACACAACATCCCACAGCACTTCCCCTTTTCTTTTTTTTTAAAGAAAGGTTTTAATTTTCACATAGTAAAATTACATATAACAAAACAATTATCAATCAAGAATTACAGTTACAATATCTAGTCTATTTATAATATCTAGTCTATTAAATTTGGTAAAATTAGAGAAGATATCCTCTCATTCCTATATTTGTGAGCTAAGGTTTCATATCTAACTTATCTTTTATCATAACTAAGGAAATTATAACTATCTAGTCTTCAACATAATCAAAGACCCCAGAAGGATATAATATTACCTGAGAAACAGGAGAAGGATGCAAGCAACTTTTGGAGTCTTCAGAGAGTAGACAGAGACAGCTGGCAACCTGGACAGTCATTCAAAATTCCTTTGTAAAGTCTGGGTATCTGTCTTCAGCCCACAGGCCTAGAGTCTCTCAGTCACTTCTCTGTATCCTGTAGAATGTTTGACAGTTTCTTCTGAGAAGCAGGAACCTGAAGGACCATTTTGCCAAGCAAAGTTCAGTGGTCACCTTCCTATGGGTCCTGCATGTCCAGTAGATCAAGCAGTCCAGGCAAGAACAAATTCTTGCCCAAATGGCTATTTTTGCCAAGAAGAAGATAAACTCCATATAGAGTGTCTTTGATGTCCATCCTCCTCTCTGAAGTAAATAGGTGCTGCCAGGAGCAGACATGTCTCATTGTTAGGAAAGTCTAAATTTTTTTAAACATTTTAATTGCCATATTCCATAGGTCTTTGAAGTGTTTGAAGAATATCTACCTAATTGAATTACATCTATGTATACCTAGAAAACTTAACTAACATTACTATAAGTTTGACTATCAAAGAAGACTGGGTATTAATCTGTATTTATTATTATCCATTACAATTTAAATGAGTTGCAGATACATAATACCTTAAACAAAAGTAGAAATATACATACAGTATAACAAAATTAAGTTTAAACTTGTATCAATAAACTAAAATCCATAGCAATGTAAAACATTTCAAACAAGTTGTAGCTCTTTAAAAGTAGGTTCAACAATGTATCCCTTTATCCCGTCATATCTAAACTATCTCCTTTTCTTCTTTAGAAGGAGACTGCATTTTTAATCAACCTGCTTTAAATAAAAATATTGGTTTTAGTCTGTTCCATACAAGAGCACTCTTCTGATATGGGACAGAAAAATCACTTGACCTTTTCTTTTAGCAATATGCTTGGGTTTAGAGAAGGAGTGAGCCAATCTCCAAAGCTAGCTTGGTATATTTGGGAATTTGGGCATAGCTTCTCATACTACTTTCTACTAGATGATAGTGTTGTATTCTTATGGGGATACAAAGAAAATTTTAGGATTTTAGGATTATGGGGTAGTCCATGAGGCTGTATTGTCTGAGCCAGCTGCCTTGAAACCATTCTGGATGTTGAAGCATCTGGGCCGTGGTGTCATCAGAGATCTTTCAGGAAGTCTTGGGTGGTCAAACCTGATGTATCTTAATTTGGAACAAATCCATAGCCTCTTGCTTTCTGTGGAAACAAAAGCAGATCCTCCTTTCCAAAGCAACATATTCTTAGATCCAAATTTTGAAGTCAAGGTACTATATATATATATATATGTGTGTGTGTGTGTGTGTGTGTGTGTGTGTGTGTGTGTGTGTGTGTTAAACTGAGCAGTCTTTACAATCAAACGTCTTTCTGCAGTTAAAAATCCCAAAGACAGCACAATCCAGATTCTCTGTGTGATATCCATCTTTACATGCATTATTTTTTATATTACTTTTACTTTCTCTTTAAAGACTTTATTTTTTAAAATTATCTATTTCTTTATATAGCTGTATATATTAATTTTTTTCTCTCTTCCAAGCCAACATACACTTTTACATACATTGTACACTGTTTAGAGGTTTGTCCCATCTGTCTTATTGTAAATCTATTGCTTTAAATTGCAGCATGCTCTGCCCACCTCAGCTTCCCAACATGGTGATGGTAAGTTTACCACCAGCTCTGGGAACCATGCTCCCACAGACTCTGGGAAGCAGTAGGTCTATGCTTCCATCCAACACCATGTAATCTAAAAACCTCTTTTTTTGTCTGTATTAGCAAAGGCTAAATCCATCCCATGTAGCAGCAGCATAATGTGTGGCTTGCAGATGCCTCATTCCCCCCATACTGTAGGTCAAGCACACACACCAGAAACCCGCCATATAGTGCTCAAGCATGCACACTGTGGCTAACTTGAAAGAAACTATTAGGAAGCTGTTTTAGCTCCATTTTAGAATCTTTTTTTAAAGCTTTCTCAGGTTTTAGGTGGAAATTCTTGCCCCACGTTCTGGCCCCATTTATAGTTGGAAAGTTTCTCTCTGGGTCCTGCCAAGCTCCCTCAGTCCTATAGCCCACTTATAAAATAATCACTCAGAAGCTTATATTACTTACAAACTGTATGGTTGTGACAGGCTTCTTGCTATCTAGTTCTTATATTTTAAATTCACCCATTTCTATTAATCTATACCTTGCCACATGGCTCATGGCTTACTAGTCTTTACATGTTGCTTGTCATAGCAGTGGCTGGCAGCATCTCCTGATTCGGCCTTCCTGTTTGCAGAATTCTCCTCTCTCTTTGTCCAGCCTATACTTCCTGCCTGGGTACTGGCCAATCAGCACTTTTTTTTTATTAACCAATCAGAGCAACACATTCACAGCATACAGAACATCCCATAGCACTCCACATTGTTATTTTTTTGTTTGTTTTCTTTTCTTTTCTTTTTCTAGCAGGGTTTCTCTGTGTAACAACCCTGGCTGTTCAGGAACTCACTGTGTAGACCACCCTGACTTTGAACTCACAGAGATCCACCTAACTTTGCCTCCAGAGTGCTGAGATTAAAGGCATGGGCCACCATTGCCTCCATATAGTTACTGAATGTGGAAATAAAACTGTCTTGTTGGTGTCTAACTCTGGTTCATTGAAGCCTAGTGGCCACACTATTGAAGCTTATTGGGTGGACTTGATGTTCATGAGCACAAGGTTTTCTCAGGACAGTCAAGACCAAGACAGTGGACAGGTATATCATGTGTTGAGTAACATTGGTCAAGCCTTCCAGTAATGTTTGGTCTTGGTAGAACCCCCAGAACATCATCTTCAAGACCTCTAAGATACTTCCTGTACCTTTGTCATCAACCTTGTTCAAGACAGCCTTGACATTTGTCTTGTCTTTGGCAGATAGGATAGATTATTTATGAGTCTGTTAGAAACCTGAAGTAGAAATGACTTCTCTCACAAGAATTATAGTTATAAATGTAAGGCCTAACCTTTGCATGTGCACCAGATTCAGTAAGATGGGATCAGCTGGGTGTTCATGGAATACCCTAGGTTTTACAGGGAATACTTGCCACCATATCATCTACATTTAGAGAGTTTGGCTCAGAGCAAGGGCAGACTTTCCATTCAGTACTAGGATTATTTCACATATTTGGAGTACATTTTTTAGGACTGGTCAATACCCAACTTTCAGATATTAATTCAATGAAATTCTTTCATTTTATTTGAGGACAGTAAATTGATCTACTGAAGGGATTCTCATTTTGTTCAGGTTAGTGGTAGAAATTCAACTGATGAGCTATTAGCACTGGTCCAACTTACACATTATCTGTAGATGTGTGTATATGAGTATCAAGTTCAAGGATAGAGCAATGCTTGTGAATTATTGGAACAAGATGTAAGGTTGGATTTACATAGCAGTGTGGTGGACTATGGCTGAGAGCAACAGTGTCATTATATATTTTCTCTGATATTTCTAGTAAGTTATTCACTCCACCATAAAAAAGATTGATTTCTTTAGATTCTTGGGATTCTAGCCTCATAGACTTCACCATAGAGTAAGGCAATTGTCTGCTCTCTGTGTGTATTTATCTCTTATTTTATTTTCCCAGGAAGAAGAGCATTAGTGAGTGCTTGAACAAATAGAAATAACACACTTACCAATTCCTTGTTGAAGGAGTGCACATGCTACATCTATAATAGTGAATCACAGTATTTTATCTAAACAAAAGCTGTCACTCCCATCCTATTTCTATTAAACTCAAAACCAAGTAAAAAGAAAATTCACTTCAAAACTGAAAAAAAGAGTTTCTGTAGGAGAAAAGTTAATGGCAATTTTCTGCTTTTTATGCTCTCTTCTTTTGTATATAAAACATCTTTTGGGTTGTCTCCAGGTTCTGGCTATTACAAATAATGCTGCTATGAACATATTTGAGCATGTGTCCTTGTGGTATGATTGAGCATTCCTTGGGTATATGCCCAAGAAGGGTATAGATTGGTCTTGAGGAAGATTAATTCCCAATTTTCTGAGAAACCGCCGTACTTATTTCCAAAGTGGCTGTACAAGCTTGCATTCCCACCAACAGTGTAGGAGAGTTCCCCTTAATCCACATCCTCTCCAACATAAGCTGTCTTCAGTGTTTTTTGATCTTAGCCATTCTGACAGGTGTAAGATGGATCTCAGGGTCATTTTGATTTTCATTTCTCTGATGATTAAGGATCTTGAGCAATTCCTTAAATGTCTTTCAGCCATTTGAGATTCTTCTGTTGAGAATTCTGTTTGGCACTGTAGCCCATTCTTTTAATTGGATTGTTAGATATTTTGATGTCTAGTTTCATGAGTTGTTTATATATTCTGGAGATCAGCCCTCTGTCAGATCTGGGTTTGGTGAAGATCTTTTCCCATTCTGTAGGCTGTCATTTTGTCTTATTGACCATGTCCTTTGCCCTACAAAAGCTTCTCAGTTTCAAAAAGTCCCATTGATTGATTGTTTTTCTCAGTGTCTGTGCTACTGCCAGAACCTGGAAACAACCTAGATGCCCTTCAACTGAAGAATGAATAAAGAAAATGTGGTACATATACACAATGGAGTACTACTCAGCAGAGAAAAACAATGACATTATAAATATTGCAGGCAAATGAGTGGACATAGAAAATATTATCCTGAGTGTGGTATCCCAGACTAAGAAGGACAAACATGGTATGTACTCACTCATAGGTCGATACTAGACATAAAGCAAAGGATAACCAAACTACAACCCACAGCTCCAGGGAGGCTAACTAGTAAAGAGGATCATAGGAAGAATGCATGGATTGCCCAGCAATACAGTAATGGATGAGATCTACATGAGCAAACTGGGGGTGAGGGGGGTAATAGAGGGCAAGTGATAAATGTTGAAAACATAGGGGAATGGGAGATTGAGGGGGGAACAGGGATAGACTGGGAGAGCAAGAAAAGAGATACCATGATAAATGAAGACATAATGAGAATAGAAAGACAGAGTGCTAGGGAAGTTCCCAGGAATCCACAAGGATGACCTCACCAATAGACTACCGGCAATAGTCAAGGGGGTATATGAACTGGTTTGCTCTGGTGATCAGATGGCTGAATACCCTAACTGTCATCATAGAGCCCTCATCCAGAGACTGGTGGAAGCAGATGCAGAGATCTAGGGCCAGGTGCCAGGCCGAACTCCAGGAGTCCAGTTGATGAGAGAGAGGAAGGATGCTATGAGCAAGGAACAATAAGACCATGATGGGAAAAATACAGAGACAACTAGCCAGACTAGTTGAAACTGTGGACCAATAGCTGAGGAGCTCCCATGGTACTGGACTAGGCCCTTTGGATAAACAGTTGTTTATCTTAAACTGTTTAGAGGGCCCCAAGGGAGTAGGATCAGAACCCATCCCTAGTGTATGAGCTAGCTTTTTTGAGCCTAGTGCCTATGGTGAGACACTTTGTGCAGCCTTGGTGCAGGAAGGATGGGTTTGGACCTGCCTCAGCTGAATGTACAGGCTCTGCTGACTCCCCGTGGGAGACCTTACCTTGGAGGGTGTGGAAATGGGGGGTAGATTAGAGGGGAAGGCTGGGGGGTCGAAGGAGGGAGGACAGGGGAATATGTGATTGGTATGTAAAATGAATTTTAGAAAATATCTTAATAATAATAATAATAATAATAATAATAATAATAAAGAAAATTAAAAAATCATCCTCTGAAGAAATGTAGATTTTTCTAATGAGTATTTTTGGAGCTTATACTAGGAGTCATGGAATTTTTAAAAAATTATTGAGAATAATGTAGAAAAATATAATATCTTAAGAGTTCAGTTACATGGACAGTATGTCATCAAACTTAGGAACCATCTTTATGTTACAGAAGGAGGAGGGGTTATATAACTCTTGAGAGTAAGGCAGTCTTCATATATTATAGAGTTTATAAATAGTTTTGGCTGTTGATCCTCAAATCCAACTTTATTTGATACAAGGTCCATTGTTAGCTGCTGGATTCCTCAGCCCCCATCTCACATTTGACAATGGGAACATTCCAATTGAAGACAATCTTCATATCTGAACTCAACTCTTCACGCTGCACTGACTGACATGCATCCCAATCCCCTTAATGTGCAATTTGATGTCTGGTTTGGACCATATCCTTGTAGTGCATTTCCCTTAAGTGTCCTGTTCCCACATGTCACTAGTGGGTACTATAGATGCCAGTGGTGAAGAGTGTAGCCTTACCTTTTATCTCCATAACCCTGTTTAGTGATCCTAGACCCCATGCAAATGCTGTTACATACCAGGCCCTCTGGATTGCTCTTCTCTCAAGTAGTGTACCATTTTGCATAGTTGTCAGGTATATCTGAGATGATTATCATTTTAATCTTACCTTTCCTTCAATGAGCGTAAATGACAGCAGCAGAGTTATGAGAAACAACATCCCTGAGAAGGAAGCTTTGGATGAAACCAATTAAAGAAAAAGGCCTGGTAGAATTAAGCAGTACATGGGACACAGACAGTAACTGGTAAAAGTTATGCCAAAGCAACTTTGGCTGAAAATTCATTAATAATATAACAAGGGAAGAGTTGCCATGTGGGCTCACAGTAGTGCCTATCTTGCCTGCAATAGGAACAATACATAAACTAGAAAAGTTTCCTGATGTCCTTGATGTGTAGTTGCAAAGGTTAGAGAATTCCTCATTTCTTTCTACACGCAACTATTCCTCAGTCTTCCAAAGAGAAATGTGGAAAGAAGATCCAATTACAAATTTTCAAAGTTGCTTTTTTATTTTGCTACTCCCTGTTTATAGTTTTCATCAATACTGGGCACTTGGGTTGTTATTATGCATCCATAAATTTACAAGCACCTAAGAAGTGGCAGTTTGTGAAGGACAATTGGAAGTTTTGCCATTTTTTTCTTATACTGGAATCAATATTCACTTTTTTCTTCAAGAAAAAAATACAAACACTACTCATGAATTTACTATCCAGTCAATTTAAGCTCACTCCATCTATTATTTGATAGATTAATAATTTCATATTTTCCTTAAGTGTTAAACATATTCTATTCATTATATATAATGTTTCTTTTCAATGAGTCACTAAGTCTTATACTCTTTAAGATGCTGCTAAAGGACACTTTGTATGGGATGCTTTATCAGTCCTGCTGGAACTCATATAGATGTCTTTCCTTTTAAATATAAAAGAGTGGTATCTTCTTTTGTATCCTGTGTAAACATTCAGCACCTCCAAATTCTTTTTTTTTAAGTATGTAATTTGCTTCAAATTGTTATCTGTATCAATGGCAATGGAGAGCCGCTATCAGCAAAGAACTAGTACATTTTACATTTTTATACAATTTTCTCCTTTCTTTAAATACATTCATATAGTTTCTAATGCTCTCTTTCAAATCACCATCTCCTTTTCTCTTGCCATTTATGACTAAAATCTGGGTCAAAATGTACCAACAGAGATCTGTAATGTCTTTTTCCTGTCTCTTACTTCATAGACAACCAATAACTACCCAGGATGTAGAAAACTTTCTGGATTACCTAGGATCTTTATATGCTTATTACCTATATCTTCCAGAGTGATGGCATTTACTATTATTTGTGGTGGGCCAGTAAAGTGTGAATGGTAATTAAGGTCTCTGCTCCCTATAGCACTTACTTTAGGCAAAATGTGGCCTCATTCTTTTATCATGGGGAGATGAGGAAATGCATTTGAAATGATGTTTCTAGTTATCAACGTGGTATGTTGCTCTATATTATGTCTCTCCTCCCCAGATTCACTTTTCAAGATTGCTGGGAAGTCCCTCCTTTTCCCCATATATTTACAGACTGAGACTCTCATGTGTCACTAGCCACTGCAATTTTAACTTTGTAAATACTGTCATCTTACCATGGAACTTGCTTTCATGCTTCATTTTCTTTAGTGGATATAGATGTAACAGTCTTATTAAATAATAAACACAGAGCCAAATGCAGAGTTAAAAGCCCAAGAGGTCAGAGCAGTAGCTAAGAGCTGAGACTTAAAACCACCTTCTTACCCTTCTGGCCACTGCCATCCTTCCCCTCAGAAAGAGGCCTATTTTCTGTGTGTCTGTCTTTATATTGACTTTTTGTTCTGCCTTCTTATTGGTTATAAACCCAACAATATGACCTCCTTGTCACTGTCTGTCTATACAGGCAGTGTATAGGTCACTGCCTGTCTAGGTCTCTATGGTTGGTATTGAGATTAAAGACATGTGTCTCCATGCTGGCTGTATACTTGAACACACAGAGATCTGCCTGTCATATGATCGGGATTAAGGGCATGTTCTAACACTGCCAGGCTTCTGCTATGGCTTGCTATTAGCTCTGACCCCAAGGTAACATTATTTTTTAACATACAAATAAAATCACATTTCAGTACAAATAAAATATCACCATAAGAAGAATCTAGCAATTTCCCAGCATCTGCCTGTTGATTCAATAAACTACTATTTTGTCAATGTTCCTGGAGATTTCCCCTTCTTCTTCTTCTTTAAAACAGGACATGGGGAGAGGAGACTCATGGCTCTTTCAACCCTTTTTTTTGTCTAGCACTTTAGGTCATAGTTATTGATTCCATTGTAGCTGTATTATGCAATATTTCTCCATTTTATCCAATCTTTCATATTGCTTTCAATGTTATCTTGCCTCTCTGTGCTTCTCACATTTTGATGACATGGAATTTTATGTTTGTTTTGTTACCACATTTGTGATCATTTAGTAGAATATTGCTTGCCTCAACACTGTCTTTTAAATGCCAACAAATATTGCAATAATTATCCTTGACATTATTAAAGAATCTTGATACTTGATACACATAATTCTCATGAAAGATTATGGTCATAATATGAAATGTCTTTGAGAAATATGGCAGAATAAAACAACAGTGCAATTGAGGAGTTGAAACCTATGGAAAAAATCTGAAAAAGAATTACAAGGGATTTGGTAGACAAAATGAAATACTTACATTGAACTAAGAAAACTGTTCTTAGTTTCATTTAAAGTTCATCTCTAATATCATTTTCATTCTAGAGTTCTCTTAGATTTACAGGGATTTGGCCAACACATTACACCACAATCCCACATGCTTCTCTTTCTCTGTCAGCTTGATTGGTTAGAGGACCTCATTTTAGCTTGGCATGTCTTCAAGAATCAGGATCCAACATCAGAGCTTAAAGGATTTTACATTTCATTTGTATTTCATCAATATCAATTTTTCCACATATCAACTTTTACATCTTCCAGAATCGGATCTTAGAATCCTATTTTAGTCTCTTGTTGCCTGCATATGTTTCCCAGAATTCTGTATTTCTCTGGAGTTTTAGTGTTGTGTGGCATATCCACACATTTAAGTAGATACCAAAGTAGATCTACACTTTGAAGAAAGTCCCACAATTTGAGAGTGACTGATGTTTTTAACTCATAATTAGACCCACAATATCTTAGTTTCCAAGTACTTGTTATTACATAAGTCAGTACAACAGTGTGGGCTTGAGGGAGGATCAACAGGATATAGGAGATAAGTGGGAAACAAAGAAACAGAGAGGTAGGCTCTAACTGGTGCTAGGGTGTGGTGATATATTGTGTCCCCCAAGATATTATGCATCCTAATAAACTTATCTGGGGTCAGAGGACAGACAGCTACTAGATAGACATAGAGACCAGAAAATGGTGGCACACATGCCTTCAATCTTATCACTTGGGAGGCAGAGATCCATCCAGATCTCTGTGAGTTCAAAGCCACACTGGAAACAGCCAGGCATGGTGATTCATGCCTTTAATCCCAGAAAGTTATGGCAGAAAGCAGAAAGTTATATAAAACATGAAAACCAGGAACTAGAGCTGGTTGAGCAGCAGTTCGGCTGAGAATCATTTGGATGAGGACTCAAAGGCTTCCAGTCTGAGGAAACAGGATCAGCTGAGGAATTGGTGAGGTGAGGAAGCTGTGGCTTGTTCTGCTTCTCTGATCTTCCAGCTTTTACCCAATCCCTGGCTCCAGGTTTGATTTTATTAATAAGACCTTTTAAGATTTGTGCTACACTGGGGGAAGGTCAATACAGAAGGAGACAGAATCACAGACAAATGACACAAAGGTTTACTGACACAGCACCAAGGCGGGAAAAATTTAACTAGAATTGTGTATAGATATGCATATATATCTATATATGTGTATGTATATATACACATATATACAGTGTGTGTGTGTGTCTTAAATGAAATTATGCTTCTCAGTCTAACAATACTGCCTCAAACAAGCATAGGTTTAAAAAGACCCAGTACAAGGAATAAAAACCTTTTCAATGGTTAATTCATCAGATTAGTCCAGCTAACTCCCATATATAGACTGTTGTTGTATTCTTTTGTTGTTTCTCTGAGACTGATTGTTAGACAGTATTGTTGAAGATGCTTAGGACACACAGGATTCAGATATTCTGAGTTGGTGTAAACATGAAAGCCTCCTTCCTGTAGTATAGCTTCCATGGTACCAGGCAATAGTGTACAAGCTTCTGAGGGAGTTAAGAAATTAATAGTCCTACAGAGACAATCAAACTACTGGGAACTCATGAAATTTAGATCAACAGCTGTGGAGACTGCATTGGACTGGATTAGGCACTGTAGGTATAGAGACAGTTTGTAGCATGATCTGCTTAAGGAGCCCCATGGCATTAGTTTCAGAATTCATCCCTGGTGCATGAGCAGGCCTTTTGGAGCCCCCTTCTATGATAGGACAACTCTCAGAGCCTTCAGGCAGGGGAGAGGGCTTGGACCTTCCTTTACTAAATGTATCTCCCCTTGGGAGGCCTTCCCTTCTTGTAGGAGGGAATGGGGATAGGTTAGGAGGGGGAAGCTAGAGGGGCAGGAAAAGGAAAGAGGGGGATCTCTGGTATGAAAATGAGTAAAAAAATGTTAATAGAAAAAAAGAAATTAAGAAAGCATTCAACCTATAAAAAATAAAAAAATTAATTTTGCTAGCTAATTGAATTAAGTTGAACTAATTTGAGAAGTAAAAGCTAATTCACACAACTTGATGAAAAAAAAAACAAAACAAAACAGGACCCAGGCAGTGGTGGGCATGCCTTTAATCCCAGCACTCGGGAGGCAGAGGCAGGTGGATCTCTGTGAGTTTGAGGCCAGCCTGGTCCAGAGCAAGTTCTGGGACAGGCTCCAAAACTACACAGTAAAACCCTGTCTTGAAGAAACAAGCAAAAACCCCACCCAAAACACAGTAAGGTAGAAATTAAGTTACTTTGTTAAAGAGAGGAAAAGGGGAAACAAAAGTTTCTATCCATTTTATTAAATTTCCTAACATAACTCATATTTATGTACTTTGCACTGTATTGCCATCTGGAGGAATGCCTCTTCTTCATAGTGTTTGTGTGTGTGTGTGTGTGTGTGTGTGTGTGTGTGTGTGTGTGTGTGTGTGTTTGCATGTGCATGCAAGCATGTGTATTGGTATATATATATATATATATATATATATATATATATATATATATATGTTATTAAGGCCAGAAGAGTTGGGCAAAAAAATAAGGAAACAGTTTCTGAATATTTACTTAAATGTAGTTTCTCCTTCCATTTTCCATCAGTAGGCTTGAAACTCTTGCTTGGGTTTAAGACTCTGAGGTGGCAGAACATTGCCATAATTTGGATATTTTCTCAAATACTCTGTTGTGGGTAAAGATATGCTAGAATGTTCATAAACTGTTGTGGATCCATGTGGACAACAATGCGATCTGTGCAACAAATAAACTGAAACATTATATTGCCTTTAAAAAAGATACCTTGGCCTGGGCGGTGGTGGCACACGCCTTTAATCCCAGCACTCGGGAGGCAGAGCCAGGTGGATCTCTGTGAGTTCGAGGCCAGCCTGGACTACCAAGTGAGTCCCAGGAAAGGCGCAAAGCTACACAAGAGAAACCCTGTCTCAAAAAAAAAAAAAAAAAAAAAAAAAAAAAAAAAAAAAAAAAAAGATACCTGGTAACACACAGAGATATATATAACAAAGTCATTTAATATTCTCTTGATGTTAAACACATACAGATTAAGGGTTTAAGTATATGAAATTGTATATGCTTCTTATAAGGGCCACACCCATTTGCTATGATTAAGTCACATAAATATATCATCACGGAAATGGTTGAGCATGTGTCTGTGTCAGCCACTTTGCCATTCACTTTGGCTTCATTTTACTCTTATCAAAGCCTAGTTGGAGATGGAGACCATTAAAGATGTTCCTCTGGTCACCTTCTTTCACACCTTCACACACCTAATACAGAACAACCAACCTATTATCAAAAACTGTTTCTCCTGCTCTCAGCACTCCTCAGGTGCCTGCAGATCTTTATGTAGGGTTGAGGTCATGCGGGCCTCATCTTGTCCCCATTCACTGTGGATGCCTGTTGGTGTCATCCATGTTCAGCTTGTGTTCAGGCAATCATGGTGAGGCTTTATAGGAGTTGCATCTGACAATTCTGGCAGATACAATCTCTCAGTAAACTCCCTGATCCACTGTTTCTTACAATCTTTCTGCCCTTTCTTCCACAATGTTCTCTTAGTGATGATGGAGTGCTTTGTAGATGTATCCTTTGGGGCTGGGCTCCTAACTTCAATTTGATATTAAGTACAGGGAAGCCAATTTCAGATGTCTCTGGCCATACCTGCTGATATCCTGGAGCTTTCCCCTTGGACTTTACTACAGGAGAGAAACTATGAGATTTTTTCTGGAAGTAAAATCTTCCCTCCCATGGTCTAGAACTCTTGTACTCTTGTTGACACTGGGTAGTCCTGCGGTTTTCTGATATTCTCCTGAATAATTTCCATGTACACACTGTAAAACATTCATGTGAATTTTCTGTCTCTTAAAGTTTACAGAATAAATTAAATTGAATATTCATTTAAATGAAAATGTTGTTTGAATAATATACCTGCTTAGCTATCACTTCTTGGGTTTAAAAATATGTTAAAGTTACTACTTACTTTCATTGCATGTTTTCAATTGACTTTTCAAAATTATAGATAAATGTACTACATTGATGAGTTATAAATGTACTGAAATGCTAAGATGTTTACCTTACTGAGCACCTTCTCTTGGTCCTAAGAACTGGGCTTCTACTTTCTGTTAGATGAAGATAGAAAAATACAAAGAAGGTCAGAGCTGTAAATAAATATTTTGCCTGTTTCCTTATTAAAATCTAATGGTGCAAATAAATCTCATTTAAAGAAGATTGAAAACATTTGTCTCATAAATAATTGCAAATTTTATTCTTGGTTTTGTTGTTAAGATTTTGACATTATTTGTCATTTTCCATATAAACAATATTAAATTTTTGTTTACTTTCTTTTTATAGTTAGATTTATTATGTATAAAGGCAAAAATGTAATGGAACATTGCCAATCAACATACACAAATTAAGTGACAGCTAACCATACATAAACCTTTGAATACTACTCCAGAGGTTCTTTGCAAGAGGAAATAGACATTGTAGAATTTTTTATAGATTTGTAGATTTTACAAAAAATATGCTATGTTGTTGCCATACCAACTACTATAACAAGTATGGATGAAGTAGGAGCTCTCAACAAGCAGAATAAAATTACATAGATGATATAATGGTCTATAGTATAGAGTCTAGAGGTTGATTTCTGTACCAATGTTTATCAGGTGGCTGTTTGACACTGACTGAAGTGAACAGGACCAGAAAAGAAACAAAATTTTACATGTATCATAGAGTTAAGATGTCCACAATGGGAATGAAGTGATATGTATCTTAGTTGCTACAGTGAGGATTCATGAGCCATGAAGGGTTAACAGTGACCACAGTCTACATCAGTTCAGAAAAGATACCTGGTAGTATAAGTTGTAGGAACAAAAGTCTCCATAAAAAGCCATTTGTGAAGATTAAAGTAAACTTGTCACTTTAAATAGTCATTTTGTGGCCAAAATAGGATGGCATTATATTTAATTAAGTTATTAACAAAGGGGATAATGTTTGAGAAAGAATCCTTCAATTTTTTTGCATTGAAATTGAGAATTTAGTTCAAAGCAAAATCACAACAACAATAAATACAAAGGAACTCAGCCACAAATCCCTTCAGGCCAGTCCAGAGGTAAGATCCTTCCAAACAAGGGTTCATGCATCTGTCACTTCCCACTTTGCTACTTTAAGTAAAAATAACCAACATAACAAATGGACTTTGTCTCTCAGACAGTAAACATGACCAGCTGTATCTTAGTGAACTTTTGGGGGGCTTATTTATATTAAAAAATTTATTAAATTTACATACCAACTATAGATCCCTCTCTTATCCCTTCTTCACCTCCAATCTTCCCCAACCACAACCAATCATACCATTCCCTCCTCCAAAAGGGTGAGGCCTCCAATCAGGAATCAGCAAAGCCTGTATATTCAGTTGAGGCAGGACTAAGCCCCTCCCCTCTGCATCAAGGCTGAGCAATGAGTCCCACCATAGGTAATGGGCTCCAGGAAGCCAGCTCATGCATCAAGGATAGATCTTGATCCCACTGACAGGAGCTCCTCAAACAGTCCAAGCTATACAACAGTCTTTCATATGCAGAAGGCCTAGTCCAGTCCCTGTCATTATAGAGCCTTACTCTAGTAACTGATGGAAACAGATGCAGAGGGCCAGAGCCAAGCACCAGGCT
Organism: Peromyscus leucopus; assembly: GCF_004664715.2. Taxonomy (NCBI): domain Eukaryota; kingdom Metazoa; phylum Chordata; class Mammalia; order Rodentia; family Cricetidae; genus Peromyscus; species Peromyscus leucopus. The sequence continues at coordinate 64,243,758 of NC_051084.1, forward strand.
GAGCTCCAGGAGTTCAGTCGAAGAGAAAGAAGAGGGATAATATGAGCGGGGGGTCGGGGGGTCAAGATCATGATGGGGAAATCCACAGAGATAACTGAACCCATGCATGCTTGCTGGTTGTCACAGTTCCATCTCTGTGAGCTCCAAGGATCCCAGGTTAACTGATTCTGTGGTTTTTCTTGTGGTGTCATTGACCCCTCTGTCTCCAGCAATCCTTTCTCCCTATTAAATTCTCCACAGGTACCTGCCCTGAGGAGATTTCTACCAAGGTCCAGAACAGAAACTACAAGCAGGTAGAATATTGATCTGAGGGATATCAAATGAATCTAAGCACACTGAGTTCTTTAGTCCACTCACATTATTCTTGACAGTAAATTCTATCTACAGAGCTTTTCTATTCTCATACTTAGCTTCTCTCAGTCCCTTATGCTGTTTTCTTATATCTATCTAGTTCTTTTCATTTCTTGTCCCTCTTTGTTTCTCTAAGTATGATTATATATATATATATATAACTAGAAAGTAAACTTTCTGGGACAGGTATTCTGCTAAGAGTCACATTGGCAAAGACTTAGTTAACTTAATTGGTGACTGACAACAGCTGTAGGTTGTAAAATATTCTGGTTATCACTTAAAGGAATAGCTACAAAGGTTGCAAGGGAATAAATTAAAACAATGAGAGATTTGGGGAAAGGGAAAAGAATACATGTACTCTTATGTGATTAATAATATCCAGACATGGTTAGTTAGTTAACAGCATTTTTTGTTAATCACCTGAATCTCAGAACCTTTACATAAACAGTCTACTGAGCCTAAAGTCTTACATAAAAATATTGGTGTAGTAATAAGTTCAAAGTGTATATTGTATTTTGATCAGAGTGAGGAGGTGCCAGCGGAGGAAGCTTAGGGCAACACAAGTGCTGTTGATCTCTTGAAGGACTAAGATATACCAAGGCCACATACCTGCACTATCACTTCTAGTTCAATAATTGTTCTGAAGGGTTTTGTTCTAACAATGCCAGGCACCTGCAATTCTACTCTGTGAAAGTTCTATGAGGCCAATGTTTACTTTGTCCGTGGCTAAGGATGGAGAACAAGACCTCTAAGTGTCTACAGTCCACATGGCACAATAGACCCAGTTGTGAAGCATATTTAGTATGTTTCTAATCATAAAAATTGTACAGTTAAACAAGAAACCGTCTTCTAGACTATCGGTAATTATGTGTGCCCATATGACTGAGACACAGTCATGAGATTATATGTACACATAACATGGAAATGCACAATTAAAGAGGTGGTTTCACGGCTGATATTGCACAAGAACTTTACAATAAGAAACAGCCAATTTATTGAAAGGGAGTAATTCCATAATACCTTGTGTGATGGTTTCCTATAACAGAACACTTATTTCTGATAAGTTGACCTTCTGAACTCTAGTTGTCACCTGCTGTATATTCCCATGGTCTTTTGCTGGAAGCAGCTCTCAATACCTCCCTATCTCCTGAAGGATTTCATGAGCTCTGACTAGTATTTCACTGTGGGTCTGTGCATCTGCTTCCATCAGTTCTTGGATGAAGCCTCTCTGATGATGATTATGCTAGGCTCCAGGATGCAAGAAAAGCAAAGTATCATTAGGAATCATTTCATGAACTCTCTCACACCCCACGGTTGTTTCTATCCTAGGTCTCAGAGCTATCAAGCCTCTGGTTCCTGGTCCTCCAGGCTGTGTCAGGCATGGGCTCCCTCTGGTGGCAAGGGTCTCAAGTAGGACCAGTCATTGCGTGGCCACTCCCACAAGCTCTGTGGTAACTACCTTTCTTTACCCAGCACAACTTGCAGGCATGACAAATTGTAGGTCAAAGGTATTATGACTGGATCTGTGTCTCAATGCCTCCACTGGAAACCTTGCATGGTTACAGAAGATTTCCTGTTCAGGTTATGTATCCCTCATTACTATAGTTTTCAATAGCTTCACCCTTGTAAATTTCTGGGAGTTCCTACTGTACTAGGTTTCTACCCCAGCAAATGCCCTCCAGTTCCACCATCTCTCCCAGGACTCTCTCCTTCCATCCCCCAACCTGTTCCCCATGTTCCTATCTCCACCTGCCCCAAGTCCACCTGTGAAGTCTATTCTATTTTCCCTTCCGAGAGAGATCCATGTAACCTGCCTTGAGTCTTTCTGGGTATGTAGATTGTAGCATTCTTATCCATTATTTTACAAGTACAGAGCAGTCTTGTTTTGTATCTGTGTTATAAGAAGGAAAAATGGTGAAATGCTTGTAAAACCAGCTCCTTGGGGATCTGCTATAACATAGTTATTTTAATACAGTACCTGTATGGGTTGTGTTACTATGAAGAATATGGGATGGGATGTATTCTGCCAGCCTTGATATAGAAGTGGAAAATGTAAAATTTTTGAATGTTCAATACACAAGTAAGGCATCTTGTTTGTTTTTTTTTTTTTTCTGCAGTAGCAGTGTTAAGGTTACATGAGACCTGCATTTTAAACATATTATCTGCTTCAATAATAATAGATGTATTAATTCTATTTATGTACTGTGGACATAACCAAGATAAGCATATAGTTGTGAATATTAAGTTCTTATTTATCTCATTGATTCACAGTCCATTAAAGGTGGAAACCCTGATTGCAAATTTAGAGTAGCAGCTCACTCAGACAAGGTGCTTTAGCTCCTGCTTGTGACCTTGACTACATATCCATTTGATGTGGAACTACAAGGTAAATGGAATGAATATTTGTGAATCTGAGTCATAACACAAGCTGCATAGTGCTTGTGCTTTGAAGCAGGGGACATTGTTATTTTATGATAGTGGTCTATAGGCTACTTTCCACAGCATGGGATGCCTTGGTTGTAAAGTTGCTCTTGGATTTGTTACTATTATATCCAACCCTAGTCCTCTATATACACCCACCATATTCACTGCATGCTTTTCTGGGTATTGTTCTTGTCACACTGCCATGCCATAGGGTTGAAACTGGCTTCATCCTTGGGTCATATTGAGGATTCTAGGCATAGAATTGTGTCTGCAGGGACAGACGTGACCAACCCAAGGAGGTCGTATAGATACTGGAGACTAAGCTGAAATCCATCGTAGAGTCGGTAATTCTCTGCCTCTTGAGTTCCTTGATGCACATACAGGGTGAAGCCACCCCCACTGTAGTGTTAGGTTTTATCTTTGTCCAGGTGAGGGCAATCTTTGGTGAAAGAATGCTTGCTGCCTCCTGCAGGAGACTAGCACAGGATACTAGCAAAGAGAACATCACATCCTTTTCAGGAGTTATGATATTGTCCCTTTTCTTTTTTCCTTCTTTCCTTGACTTACTTCTTGCATAATTTATAAATCAAGTACTTCTTGAGTTGGAACTTTCTACCAAACTTAAAAATGAGTAAAAAAATTTCAAAAATATATTTATAAATGTTGGTTGAGTGATGAAACTAGTATGAATGATATCTCTCTAAGCTGCTCTTTTTGTTCAGGATTGCTTGGGCTGTCTGGGGTCTTTGGAGTTTCCACATGCATTTTGCGAGGTTTATTCTTCTGTTTCTGTGATGACATTCGTGTAGGATTGCTTTGAAATTGTAAATCAATTTAAGTAAGTTGACCAGATTCACAATATTATTTATACAAAACTGCAAAAGTGTGTGTGTGTGTGGGGGGGGTGTTTACACATTCTAGTGTCTTCCCCCATCTCTTTTAGAGATGTAAAGCTTTCATTCTCAAGGTCTTTCACTTTCTTAGTTCCCTCCCACAATTTTGTTTGCTTTTTGAGGCTATTGTGAATGAGAGTGTTCCCTCTTCCCATGATCTCTTTCTCCGGGTGTTTGTAACAGCAATATGGAAATCTACTAATATTTGTAAGGTAACTTTGTGTCCTACTTTTCTCAAATGTTGATAGTTTCTAATTTTTTTCTGGTGGAATTTGCTGCATCTTATATTTAATATAATATCATCAAAAAAGTAATAATTTGAGCTCTTTTCCTATCTGTATCCTTTTAATTTATTTCTTATGTCTTATTGTTCTAGCTACCCCTTCAAGCACTATGTTGCAAAAGTGTGAGGATAGTGGACAACCCTGCCTAATTCCCAATGTAACCAAATAACTGAGTTTTTCTCCATTTAGGGTAATGTTGGTTGTGGGTTTTTCATATAGAATCTTTATTATATTGAGGTATGTTCCCTCCCATCCAAGTTTGCTTCAAACTTTTATCATGAAGCCAGTCAGTTCCCAAATAACCACTGAGAGACATTATAAATTAGAAATGATCAATATATAGCTGAGGCTCATTTTTTTAGCTAGCTCTTATAACTTAAATTAACTTATTTTTATTAATGTATGTGCTGCCCTGAGGCTTATTTAACTCATGTACATACTTCACATCCTGCCTGCTCTGTATCTCATGGCATCTCCTCATGACTCTTTAGACTCTGCTCTCCTTCTTCCCAGCATTCTTTCTGCCCCAAATACTATCTAGTCATTGGCAAGTCAGCGTTTTATTAACAACAAGAGCAACACATTTTCAGTCTATAGAACGATTATTCCACAGCACTTCCCCTGATTTGTCTAATTAAAAAGTAAGGTTTTTATTTTAACAGAGTAAATTTATATACCACAAAAACAGTTATCAATTAAGAATTATAATTACAATATCCAGTCCTTTTGTCTTAGGCAAAATAGAGAAAATACTCCATTAGCTGTCTTCTGAAGAGTCCAGAGTTTCATATCTAATTTACTTTCTGCAATGATTTGGGAGAACAGTAACAGTAACTATCTAGTCTTCAACTACATCAAAGACATAAAACGGATAAAATAGTATTTTTGAGTAAACAGGAAGTGTAGAGCAAGCAATTTTCAATTTAAGACACCCTAGTTTCTTGTGTAACATTGAGGCACCCAACTTTATCCTAGATGCCTAGTAATCTGCCATATATTTTTGAGATGCAGGGAGTTTTGAAGGACTGTTCTAACCATGTCTTGGCCAAGTTTGGCAGCCACTCTTTTGTACATCTTGCTGGTCCAGTTTGAAATGAATTCTGTCAGAAATTGAGGCAAGTTTCCTTTGCCCAAATGACTAGTTTTAGCCATAAAGAAAGCAAAATCTGAATAGAGGTTCTTTGATGCCCATGATTCTCTTTTGAAATAAATTGGTACTGTCTGGAGCAGACATGACTCACTGTCATGAATAGCCTTTGATTATTAAACATCCTTAATGCCATATTCTGTAGATCTCTGAAGTGTTTGAAGACCATCTACCTAAATATATCTGTTTAACCTTGAAAACATTCTAATATGACAATTTTGATTATTATAGAAGACTAATTACTTACCTGTATATGTAATTTTAGCTAATTATAGTATAGCAAAAATAACTTTATATTTCTATCAATAAACCAAATCCATACCAATGTAAAATATTTTGAGATTAATATTAGTTTTTTGGATTAAAGTATATTCAATAATTTACCATTTTCCTATCATTTTTATATCTATATCTATATCATACAACTGTATTTCCTTTAGAAAGAGATGTATGATATAGATATAAATTCAAGGATCTCTTTCCTTTAGAAAGAATTTAACTCTTTGTTTAGCATTTTCTCTGACTGTGATCAATAACAATTTGTAACCAACCCCCATAAATAATGAGAAATATCCATAATCCATGGAATTACTAAAACCCACTTATACTCCATCTCTTGGGAATGTGGGCATCATTTTTTAGACTACCTTCTGTTATTTGTAGGTGATGATATCTTTGGGGAAAACTTGAGAAAATCAGGATAATTGTTAAGTCTTGACTAGAGTAATTTGTGAGGTTGGACCATTCAGCAAGCAGCCTTGCAGCTGTTTGAGATGCAGAATTCTGAGAAGACTGTAACAGAGACATTTTGAGATGCTTGCTCACCTGGGCCAAATATTTTCATTGGTGTCTGGTCTGCGTGTTCTGATAATACACAAACTTTTAAAGGTAACCTGCATGTCTGTATTAATGCAGTGTAGACTGCGTGTTTTACATAAGTTATCCAAAGATTACTTTTTGGTTTTATATTTGAGCAGATAAAATATACATTACCTGCTTTATAGATTTTCTAGGTTTATTTCTTTATGTATGTAATGAGGATTTTCAGGGAGATCTTCCCCTATCAACCCTGATCCATATCAACCTTGAATGAATCCACAGCCTCTCATTTCCTGTGGAAATAAAAGCATACCTTTTTTCCCAAAGCAACATATCTCTGACTTCTATTTTGAAGTCAAGATATTTTTAAATACATAGGTTGTTTTAATATGACAGCTTTCATAATCAAATGTCTCTTAGTTGCTATTGCCTCTTTATCAGTAGTCAAAAAATTTTAAAGACAACACCATAGCATATAGGATCCAGACTACCTGTTTATTTTCTATCTTTGCATGGCTTTTTCCTTCATATAACTTTATTCTTTCTTTAAAGACTTTATTATTTTAAAACTATTTTTATGACTGTCTATACCATTTCTTTTTCCTCTCCCAAACCTATGTACATTTTTAAACACACTTAAGAGGTTTTTTTCCTTCTTAATTTGTCTCTAATGCATATCTGTAATCTTTTCTGTCTGCATGAGCAAAACTTAAATTCACCATGCATTTTAGTTCATAGTGTTCTGGTGGAGCTCTCTCTGGCAGCACTTACACTGGCAGCTCAAGCCAGAAGGCAACAGCTGGGAGATGTATCTCTGTACTGCAGTTGGCATGAGAGACATGAGACAAGGAAGCCATGTTTGGCTCTATTTTTGTGTTTAGGACCTTTTTTTAAAAGATTTTTTTCAGGTCTTATGTGGATGTAGGTTTCCTACTTCGGGTGCCACATGTAGGCAGACTTATCTGTTTTACCAGTCAGTTGCCAAATAACCACATAGAGACTTATTAATAATTGTAAATGCTTTGTCAATAGCTTAGGCTTATTTTTTGCTAGCTCTAATAACTTAAATTAGCCCATTTTTATTCATGTATGTGCTGCCCTGAGGGTCATTTACCTCATACACATACTTGCCATCCTGCTCCCTCTGCATCTCATGGCAACTCCTCACGACTCCTCAGACCCCATCCTTCCTCTCCCCAGTTTACTCTCTGCACCAAATATCCCACCCAGCCATCAGCCAGTAGGCTTTTATTAAGAATGAGAGCAACGTATCTTCACAATGTTCAAAAGGTTTATCCCGCAACAGTGTTGGATTTTGTCAAAGGTCTTTTCTGCATATATTGAGCAGATTATATGATTTCTTATCATTTGTATGACTTATTGTGTTTATTGGCCTATGTATTGAACCACCTGTGAATCTCCTAAATGAATCCAACTTGATCCAGGTAGATGACTTTTTTTTATATATATATAGGACCATATGCAGTTTACAAGTATTTATTGAGGTTATTTCCCTTTATGTTTATTAGGGATATTGGCCAGAATTATCATGATCATCCATATCATTAATGTTATTCTCCTTTTCTTTTGCTTTCTCCCTCCTTCTCTCTTCTTCTGTTTCTCTTTCTCCTCTTCCTCCTCCTCCTCTTGATATTCTTTTTATTTTATAATTTAATTTAATTTTACATATCAGCCATGGATTCCCCTGTCCTCCCCCCTCCTCCCACCGCCTTCCTCCCAGCCCACCCCCCATTTCCATGTCCTGCAGGGCAAGGACTCCCCTGAGGATTCAGCTCAATCTGGTAGATTCAGTCCAGTCAGGTCCAGTCCCCTCCCGCCAGGCTGAGCAAAGTTTCCCTGCATAAGCCCCAGGTTCCAAACAGCCAGCTCATGCACTAAGGACAGGTCCTGGTCCCATTGCCTGGGGGCCTCCCAAACAGTTCAAGCTTATCAACTATCTGACTTATCCAGAGGGCCTGATCCAGTTGGGAGATCCTCAGCTATTGGTTCATAGTTCATGTGTTTCCATTAGTTTGGCTATTTGTCCCTTTGCTTTTTCCAATCTTGGTCTCAACAATTCTTGCTGATATAATCCCTCCTCCTTCTCACCAAATGGACTCCTGGAGCTCCACCTAGGGCCTGCCCATGGATCTCCGTATCTGCTTCCCTCACTCATTGGATGAGATTTCTAGCACAACGGTTAGGTTGCTTGGCCATCCTATCACTAGGGTAAGTCATTTCAGGCTTTCTCTCAACCATTGCCAGTAGTCTAGTGTGGAGGTATCTTTGTGGATTTCTGGAAGACACAGGGATTGCCCAATGACAGAGAAATGGACGAGATCTACATGAGCAACCTGGATGTGAGTAGTGGTAATGGAGAGCAAGGGTCGAGGGAAAGAGAGCTTAGGGGTGCGGGAGATCACAGCTGGATCAAGAACAGAAAGTGAGAACAAGGAATAAGAGACCACAATAAATGAAGACCACATGGGAATAGGATGAAGCCAAGTTGATGTTTCTGTACCTGGTTTCTGTTTTAGGTAATACCAGCTTTGTAGATGATGTTTTATTGAAGTTTCTGTTTCTAATGTTTTATTATTAATTTTTACTTCCTGGCTACTGTTTCTTCTTCTCCATCTCCTCCCAGTCCTTTACCTACCTCTCTTCTGCCCCAATATCCACTATTCCTCTATTTCTCTCAAATAAAGGGGAGATTTCTCATGGATATCAACCAAACATGGCATATCAAGTTGCAGTAAGTCTAGACATCTACCTTTGTATTAAGGCTAGATGAGGTGATCTGATAGAGGGGAAATGGTCAGAAAAGCACGCAAAAGAGTCAGAGACAGCTGCTGCTCCCATTCATAGGCGTCCCACAGGAAGACCAAAAGACACAACTGTAGCATACATGCAAAGGGTTTATAAAGGTTGGCAGTTCAGTCTCTGTGGGCCCCTATGAGGCCAGGTTAATGGATTCTGTGGGTTTTCTTGTGGTGTCCTTCACCCCTCTGGGTACTATAATCCTTCCTCCCCCTCTCCCACAGGAGTCCCTAATGTTGGCTGTTGGTCTGCATCTGTTTCCGTCAGTTGCTGGATGAATCCTCTCTGATAATCTTTGGCATCAATCTATGAGCATAATATAATATCATTAGGAATAACATAATATTGTGTTATTTAATATCCATGAGTTTATATAATTACTAGAGCATTGCTTGCTGTTGAATTTAAGCTTGTAATTCATGTGATATGTAAAAGATATGAAGTTATTTCAGTTTGTTTGAACCTGTTAAAATTTGTTTTGTGTCCAAGCTGTTGTCTATTGTAGAGAAGGTAAATAAAATGTGCATTTTTTGTTTTTAGTGAAATATTCTACAGAAATCCATTAGGTCTACTTGATATTTGATGCCATTTAATTCTGATGTTTCTTCTTTTTTTCTACATAATTCTTTTATTGGAGAAAGTGGGGTATTGAAATCACCTCTTAGTATTAGGCTTGTGTTAATCTATGTCTTAATTTCCACTAGTAAATTATAAAAAGATTTTTTTTCTGGCTCATTTTTTATTACAAAGTTTTTTCATTTTACACACCAATCAAAGATCCTCTTCTTCCCTCCTCTCACCCCCTTCCCTCTCCCCAACCCACTCCTCACTCCCCCCTACAAGAAGGCAAGGCCTCCCATGGGAAGGCACATCCAGTGGAGGCAAGTCCAAGCCCTTCCCCCTGCTTCAAGGCAGCACAAGGTGTCCCATCATAGGTAGTGGGCTCCACAAAGCCCCCTCATGCACCAGGAATAGATTCTGATCTACTGCCAGGAGGCCCCCCAAGCATATCAAGCTACATAATTGTCTTTCCATGCAGAAGGCCTAGTCCAGTCCCATACAAGGCTCCATAGCCATTGATCCAACTTTCACGAGTTCCCACTAGTTTGGTTTGGTTTTCTCTGCAAGTTTGCCCATTATGATCCTGATGCACTTGCTCATAGAATCCCTCCTTTCTCTCACTGACTGGACTCCTGGAGTTCTGTCTAGTGCTCGAAAGCCTGAAAGCTTAACCAGCCAAAAGCTTCTAGTTCCTGGTCTTCATGCCTTATATACCTTTCTGCTATCTGCCACCACTCCCTGGGATTAAAGGCTCACTTCTTGGGATTAAAGGCATGAGTCACCATGCTTGGCTGTTTCCAATGTGGCCTTGAACTCACAGAGATCCAGAGGGATTTCTGCTTCTGGAATGCTAGGATTAAAGGCGTGTGTGCAACCATTTTCTAGCCTCTGTATCTAGTGGCTGTTCTGTTCTTTGACCCCAGATAAGTTTATTAGGGTGCACAATATTTTGGGGAACACAATACCACCACAGGTAGGCAATGGAGGGTAGGGGGTGGGGATGAGAACATAAGGGAATGGGATGGTTGAGCTGGAACAGGGATGGAGTGGGAAAGCAATGAGAGAGATACCATGATAGAGGGAGATATCATTGGGATAGAGAGAAACCTAGTGCTAGGGAACTTGCTAAGAATCCCCAAGGATGACCCCAGCTTGGACTACTGGAAATAGTGGAGAGGGTGCCTGAACTGAACTGGCTTGTCCCAGAGATCAGATGGGTGAATACCTTAACTGTCATCACAGAGCTTTTCTCCAATGACTGATGGGGGCAAATGCAGAGATCCACAGACAATCACTATAAAAAGATTTTATATAACTTTCTATTATCATTATTATTAACCAACTGTTTATGCTTTAATAAAAATGTATTTAAAATATAGACACAACAGGGGGTTTGATCACTTTTCTAGTAGAATGTGTTTTCAAAACAGTAACTCGAGTTTCAGAAAATCAGGAGATTTAGGTCTTCATCAGAGTAACCTATACATACATGCAGTATGAAGTTTCCTATGCCTTAAGTATAAGGCAATCTATAAAAAAGAGCGTGTTCTGAAGGGATTTTATTTATTTATTTATTTTTTGAAAGCAAGAAAGTGGAGGGAACATAGGAGGTGCTTGGTCAGTTGGAAGGTGAGGGAAGGAAGAATAATTCAGTTCAATGGCCTAGACCATATTTCCAAAAAGATCATAGAAAACGTTCCCCAAATTGAGGGTAGACATACTCAAACAGATGGAGAAGCACACAGAACTCCAAATAGACAAGACTATAAAAGAAACACTCACAAAGTAAAAGATTTAAAACACTAAATAAATAGAACAAAGTGAGGATTCCAAGAGCTGCAAAATATAACTACAGGTCAGTATAAAAGAAAGCCTATAAGATTAACAGCTGATTTCTGAATGGAAACTGTAATAAGCAGAAGAGCCTAGAACAATGTATTTCACACTCTAAAAGACCATGAATGCCAACCTAGACTATTGTTCCCAGTGAAACCATCTGAATAGCTGAAGGAGAATAAAATATTCTCCCTTTTCTATGCCTAAAAGCCCAAGATTTAGTGCTTCCATGGTACACCACAGTTTTGCACATTGCTTTTTTGTATGTGCCTACTACATTTTATATTCTTTACTTGATTGGCCCAGTTCTTTTGACTTTTCTTCAAGTCCTGATAGTCTATCATCTACTTCATCCATTCATCTGTCCTTCCCCTGATCTTTCATATATATATATGATATATATATATATATATATATATATATATATATATATATATATACCTAACATCATTCAAGAACTACTTTATGTTATTTCAGATGTTTGTTCATGTCTTCTTTAAACTCTTCATATTTCTTGATAAAATTTTGTGATGTTTTAAAGTTTTTGTGTCCTGAGGTTCATTCTCAATGTAAAATATTTCTGTAAATGTAGTGTATTTGGTGGGACGCCATCACACTGCTAGGCTGTATATATCATGTTTTAGCAATGAGACCAGGGAATGTGGGTTTCTTTCACTGATTGTATGTCTGATGTTAGATTCTAGGGTGCCTCAGAGTTATCCCAGCAAATAAGATGTCTTAAAGTTGTGATAATACAGTTGATCTAGATTCCACTGCTCTCACCAGTCTGTGAGGGCATAGTGGATATATGATCTGGGCTAGGCCTAAAGGTTGGATATGGCTTGCCAGTGTAGGGTCAGAAATATTTATGAAACTGGGCTCCACTATTACTTATTAATTGAAGTGTGTACTGCTTACTGCAAACTCTTGTGAAGGCTAAGAACCTTAATGTAAATAAAAATTAAGTAAATGGTATCATAAATATTGTAATACCATACTAGAATAAACAAACTCCAAATCAGAAATTCAAACAAATACTAGGGGAGGATTAATATGCAAATAGTAAGATTTATTTAATTTTTTTATTGTTCTTATTCATTAGACATGATTTTTTTATTTATTTTACAATACTATTCAGTTCTACAGAATAGCCACAGATTCCCTTGTTCTCTCCCTTCCTGCCCCCTCCCCTTCCCCCCAGACCACCCCCTATTGCCACCTCCTCCAGATCAAGGTCTCCCCCGAGGACTGGGATCGACCTGATAGATTCAGTCCAGGCAGGTCCAGTCCCCTCCTCCCAGATTGAGCCAAGCGTCCCTGCATAAGTCCCAGGTTTCAAACAACTAACTCATGCAATGAGCCCAGGACCTGGTACCACTGCCTAGATGCCTCCCAAACAGATCAAGCCAATCGACTGTCTCACCTATTCAGTGGGCCTGATCCAGTTGGGGGCCCCTCAGCCTTTGGATCATGAGGTTTGCAGGCAAATTGATGGATCTAGAAAAAAATCATCCTGAGTGAGGTAACCCAGACTCAGAAAGAAAAATATGGTATGTACTCACTCATAGAAAGATGCTAGATGTGGAACAAGGATGACTGGACTGCTACTCACATCACCAGGGAGGCTACGTGGAAAACGAGACCCCAAGAAAGACATGGAGAAATGGATGAGATCTACATAAACAGCCTGGACATGAGTGGGAGCAATGAAGGGCGAGGGTTGAAGGAAAGAGAGTGGGAGATCCTAGCTGAATCAAGAAAAGAGAGGGAGAACAAGGAATAGGAGACCATGGTAAATGAAGACCACATGAGAAAAGGAAGAAACAAAGAGCTAAAGAGGCCCACAGAAATCCTCAAAGATACCCCCACAAAAGACTGCTGGCAATGGTCGAGAGACAGATGGGACTGACCTACTCTGGTGATGGGATGGCCAAACACCCTAATAGTTGTGCCATAAACCCCATCCAAGGACTGAAGAATCTGGATGAAGACATCCACGGCTAGGCCCCTGGGTGGAGCGCTGGGAGTCTAATTAGTGAGAAAGAGGAGGGTTTATATGAGTGAGAATTGTTGAAACCAAGGTTGGATAAAGCACAGGGACAAATAACCAAATGAATGGAAACACATGAACTATGAAACAAAGATTTATTTAAATTTTTTAAAACAATCAAGGTCAGTGCAATCACTTGGACATGCAAAATTTATTCATTAAGTTAAATTTTATAAGGTGCTTAAAAAACCCAAAAACTAAAATGTAAATTGAAGTTTAGAATTTGAACCACTAATTCCGTTGCATGTGAAGAAGAGCAAATGGTGGGAAGAAATCAAAGAAAGCTATTGGGAATTTGTTTTCAGATATAGTTAGCTAGGCAGAGCTAGGAAAGATGACTGACAGTTACAGTGGAAGTTTATGCTGTTCTTTACTCCATTGTCCTCTGGGAACCTGATTCTTATTTTCTGGATGGATTTTCAGTGACTTTAGTCATACAAACAGTATAACCTTGGGCTTGTCTCAACTCAATAAATGTGTCACAGCATTCAGAGGTTAAGGTACAAAGGTATTATTCATTATGTTATTTCAACATCTTTGGGTGTAAAATATTTTTACTAAATAGAACAATACAGAAGAAAGGAATGTTTACTGTGTGGAATCATTTCATTGTATCTATACCTCTAATTCCTAGTGGAATGTGACTAGCCTAAGTAGAGGAGGTGCTCTTTCTTCACATGGCCCTGTTCATTTGTACTGGAAATTTAATGAATTTTGCCTTCACAGTTGCATGTAGCTTTGCACTCTTGTTTAACCATTGGATAGTCACAGGTTAGTGAAGCCTTCAATTCTGCAGAGTTAGAATACTTATCTTCATATTCACATTTACTGAATATTCAAGTATTCATATTTGCTGAAAAAAGAAACAAAGATATTCATTACTTTGTTATTATTTTCCTCCATTAGCAGTGACAAAATAAAACAAATGAAATGGAAGAAGGGGATTGAGCAAATAAATGAATATCCTTTAAAATTAGAGCTTTATGACATGCCTTTGATATGAATTAATGTATTTCTTCACTCAAAAATGCTTGTGAAAATTAACTTCAGCAGTTCTTTGAGGAACTAAACTATCTAAAGGCTAGAAAGATGACTCAGTGATTAGGAGTCCTTCCTCTTGCAGAGAACTGGTTTTGATTTTCAGAATCCACATCATGGCTTGAGACCACCTGTAACTACAGTTCCATGGGACCCAGTACTCTCTCCTGTTCTCCATGGTCACTGGGTTAAAATGTATGTACATAAATACATACATGCACATCAACATTTATAAACATAAAATAAAGATAAATACTAAAAAAGAACCTCACTATTTAAAATGTCAGTCATTATACAAGTACCTTCTAAACTTGAGTATGGTTAATATTTCAACTCTATATTCTCAGCAAAACAAGATTCATTGATATGTCATATAGCTACTGTGCCTTGCAGTCAACCTCTTTATGTAAAAATACTGACCATTAAATCATTCCATAATATTCTGTTGTCCAAGATTGCCCTAAACTTTGATTCTGTTTTTCATACCAGAGGAGCTAATTTTATGAATACAGAGATTTGGAAAAGTAGATAGTAGAGAGTTTTCCTCTGATAATTAAATATTTATATTAAAATGTCCAGCAGTGACCACAAACTCAAGAAAACTCATTTGAATTTCATGACCCTACAGTTTTTGTCATGTCTTAGATATATATCGACAACTCATGGACCTCCATTCAGCTCACCCAGTCTCAGAGATTTGGAAACTCATAATTACCAAATCATTCAAAATAACTTGTTTATACCCTGTACTTTGGGTTCTGTTTATTGAGACAGAGTCCTATTTGTTGCCTAGGCTAGAATCTAGACCATACAATCACATACCTCTGCTAATTCCACCTCCAGAGAAGCACCACTCAGGCACATGGCTAGTCCTCTTTCACTTTGTGTGGTGGTTCTCTGCAGGCTTTACAGCTAGCAGGAGGAAAAATAACATAATCCATGAAGAGATAAGAATGAAAGTCAGCCTGATTTTATGGTAACAGTGCTCGGCCAGGATTTCTATAGTCTAGCCCAGACCATTTCACATTAGCCATGTTTAAGTCCAGCATAATTTTGGAAAAAAAAAGTTTTCTGATAACAATTAACTCAGTCCCAAGTGCACAGCAATTGACGACATGTTTACATTGAGGCTCTTTACAAAGTATATCTGTCTTCCTTCATAAGAGTGGGTACTGTTGACTCAGAGATAGTACCCAGGATTTAGGGTCTAGGAAGATGACTGATGGAAACATAATCCCTGCAGGTGTCAGGATTGGCCAGGCTCTAAGATAACATAGAAGTCACTTAGGCTGTTAAATGCACAAGTGACATCACTCGTAAGAATGGGTTTGATGACCTAACATCAATGCTGAAGATTTACAGATAAAGGGTCTAGGATAAGTAAAACAAATTCTGGTAGATACGATGGAGCCTGTCTCATCAGACAGCAAAGGATCACCAGGATGTAAAACCTTGTAATTCCTGACATTCCAGAAAGAGCAGTTATGCATCTCATTCCACTGAAGAGATAAGCTATTTGTCTAACTTTCCTCACTTCCCTGGTACTTATCTGTGTGCACAAGGCCTTTTTGCCCTTTAAACTTGTTGGTGTACAAACCTATGTTTATCAGCTCTGGACAAACACAATTAGCAAAAAAATATTTTTATTCTACCTTCTCTCTCTGCAAGTCATTTTCATAACTTTTAGAGCAATAAAACAAAAATAACTAGTTCTGTATCTATATCTCCTAGCTGGCTCTTTCAATATGCTTTTCCTAAGATCTATTTGGAGGATACAATTTTTGTAACATGTGGGAAATGATCACCAGAAATTCCAGAGGACTGGAATCAGACTATACTACATAGTAAGTTCTGGGTCAGCTTTGGTTATATAGTGAGATGCTATTTCAGAACTGAAAATGGCCTAAACCACAAATAAGTAAATTTAAAAACTACAAAAATAAAAATAAAGATAATTTTCTTTCTATTTCTATTTAAGTCTTCTATTTGTTGTTTGTTACTAACATAGATCAATTTATCAAACTGGTTAGGAACTTCTGATGCTCCTTTCCTCTGCCCTCAGAAAGTTGGGATTATATTTATTTTTGTATTTATATTCATAATAATACTAATAACAAGATACTATGACATTCATTTCACTCCCTTCTTGTGATGAAACACTAACATTTTAAAAGTACTCGTGATATGTATAGACTTGATTTAGACTCTAATCATGCACAGAAAATGGCTTAAAAAATCATGTAACTGATGACTAAATGGAAGGATATTCAAATAACAATCTAGGGCCAGTGAGATGGATCAACGTAATAGTACTTGCCACGAAGCCATCTCTCATACCTCTATCGTGGAAGGAGAGAACTAATTCACACAAGTTGTCCTCTAATATCAACACACAATCATACACAGAAGCCATTTCACACATGCATGTGTCTGTACATATAAAGAGAGACACAAATACCCATGCACAAATAAATATGTAATACAAAATTCAAATGATGTTCTAGAGGAGCTTGAGAATTTACTGTGCTAAGCTCCTTGGTGGGCGAAGAATTGTAGTATATTTCTTAATTCTCTGTGCTGACCTGTGTACTGCAGTCTCAACCACTTAGATTTATAGTGCTTTCTCTTCTTAAAATGCCAATGTTAAGTTCCTAAAGTCATTGAGGATAAGAAAATTCACTTTAAATTTAGTGAATTATAGCCACAGAAATATTTCTGTAGACTCCAATAGCAATAATAATAATATAGTTACAAGCATGCACTGATTTTAAGTGTTTCCTTAGACAACATAAATTATCATGTTTTTCAATGTCAAAAGTACATACATCCTAAACAAAGGAAAATATGTAATTCCAAAAATAATATTAAGTACATTTTTGTCTCTTGAAAATAAGGCCATGCTATTAAATCTAAAAACAGATTGATATTTTATATTATTATATTAGTATGTAAATAAAACTTACTGCATAGTCCATCATCACAGTGATCAGAACAAAGGGCACACGGTGGTCCTATTGTGTAAGGTATGTATTGCCTTCTTATAAAATTACCACTGAAATTGAAATGCAAAAATCAAATGCTTTTAATTTTTCTCTGTACACTCTAATGTTTGCATATATCACCAATATATATTTTCATATACATATGGATTCCTATTAAAAACTTTAGCTCTGCCATACAAAAACCTAACATTTCCTAAGAGTATTCAGACAGAGATGTGAAAAAATGGGGTAATTAGTCCATGCACTCTTTCCCACAACCATCATCTCAGAACCTGAGCAACTGAAATAAAGTAAATAAGAGTCTAAAGGTTATAAATGTTTTAATGTTGAAACACTCTCTTCATTTCTTGATAAACCTGAAAAATAATTATTTCAGGAATGTTGCTTAGGTATAAAATGTATTTCCTATAGAGAAAACTAGATACAGGTATATGCTGTGATTCCTATAGTGTGGAGGAGGTCCCATTGATGATGTACTGAGTTTCAGGTATTTAAGTGTATAATTGTGAAAGTCCTAGTGCTTAGGAATGTTTGGGGTTTTCTGAAGGTAGCATGTGGGTTTGAGACTTCTATGTTTATAAAAATGAGAATATTAATGAGAAAAACTCTTTATATAAACTATCTGAAAGTGATGCCCAGTCTACGCATCAGTAGGAGCATCACTTCCCTGATCATCCCAGGAAATTAGAAAAGTCAGACTGTCCATTGCACAGGGGTGTGTGTGCAATGACCAAGGGCTTGCAGCAGAACCTCTCCTCTATATGCAGACCACAGCTCTAAGTGTATGAGCAATGTTAAGAATGAAAAAGTCGGGCTGGAGAGATGGCTCAGCGGTTAAGAGCACTGGCTGTTCTTCCAGAGGTCCTGAGTTCAATTCCCAGCAACCACATGGTGGCTCACAACCATCCATAATGAGATCTGGTGCCCTCTTCTGGCCTGCAGGTGTATATGCAGACAGAACACTATACATAATAAATAAATAAATTAAAAATAAATAAATAAATAAATAAAATCCACACGCATCTCAGTGTGTTAAAGGGAACTTGAGTGTGTGCATCTTTCTATAGGGAGGCAGAGCCAGGTGGATCTCTGTGAGTTCGAGGCCAGCCTGGGCTACCAAGTGAGCTCCAGGAAAGGCGCAAAACTACGCAGAGAAACCCTGTCTCGAAAAACCAAAAAAAAAAAAAAAAAAAAAAAAAAAAAAAAAAAAAAAAAAAAAAGTCAGAAAGCAGTGTAAAAGATCTAAAGATCTGTCACTTGCTCCTCTTCATTACTCATCTGACACTTCTAGGTGCCAGGCTACAGATGCCTACTTGACCAGGCAGCTGGATGGATTCCAGTGGCTTCCTTCTTTGTCCAATAAACATGTTTGAAACTTCTTTGAGAATCCTACTATTCAACCCACAAACAGATTAGAAAGGAATCATTTAAAAGACTTGATTTGAAGACCCTCAGCCTCTTGTTGTATATGTTTCTTGTATTAAAAGGATAATAGAGGTAGAGAGATGTCTCAGGACTTAAGAGGACATTCCCCGTTAATAGACTTGGGTTTGGTTCCCAGCTTCCACTTCAGGTGGCTTGCAACTGTCTATAACTCCAGTTACACAGAATTTGATGACTTTGTTCTCTTCAGTATTTAGGGTTGACATCCTGGCACTGGATAACGTATCAGGGGTCTATTCCCTGAAGAAACTGATCCTTTCTCAACACCCATAGCTTACCCATAGCTCCTTATCCGGGGCAATACAACCTTTTGTTATCATCCTTGGTTACCTCCCTGAATCAAAGATAAGAGCCTATTGTTAAAAACATCACCAACTTCAGACACAGGAGCTGGAGAAATTGAGCTGGAATTGACCTGGAAAACTCTTTCTTCCAGATTAGCTCTCATAGTATTAGAAGATGCTATGTAAACTGCCAAGGGAAAAAATAACCAATAGTTTTATCTTTCTGCAAAAATGTAACAATGACTAGCCTGGTTGCTATTTTTGCAAGCTTAATTTTTGTTGCCTTAGTTATGCATGTGAACACCCACACACCCACAAAGGCCAGAAAAGGTCCTTAGTCCTAACGTTAAAAATAGATATGACCTACTTGACATTGTAAGGAACCAATCATGGATCCTCAAGAACAGCAAAAATTCTACACCACTGAGTCATTTTTCAGCCCTGTGTTGCTACATTATACTTCTAAGAATTTACTAACTCTTAAACTTTAAAGGCTCTTTGAGGGGTCCTTAGTGTATTTCAAATAGTTTAGAAAGCTAAAATCTTAATTATTTCTCCTAAGAATTTACTAAAAATTCTGAAAAACTCATTCTCTAGGTCTTGATTTTAAAGCCAGAAATTCACTTCCCTTCTATGCTGTGTTTGAGCTCTTAAAAAATCCCCATGAGAGCCGGGCAGTGGTGGCGCATGCCTTTAATCCCAGCACTCGGGAGGCAGAGGCAGGCGGATCTCTGTGAGTTCGAGGCCAGCCTGGGCTACCAAGTGAGTTCCAGGAAAGGCGCAAAGCTACACAGAGAAACCCTGTCTCGAAAAACCAAAAAAAAAAAAAAAAAAAAAAAAAAAAAAAAATCCCCATGAGAAAAAAAAGAATGTATTTTCATAATCTGTTAACTTAATTTGTTTTTAAAAATATTTTCATTACATCTGCATCTACGTCTGTTCATGTGTGGCTTTGTGCATGTACAATAAGAAAACTGAAATCATGAATTTGCCAGGGAGTGTGAGGTATGAAGGTTTTGAGCAGAGGGAAGTGTGGAAATGATGGAAATACAGCACTCCTATATGAAATTCACAAAAAAATAAAACAAACTTTTTTTTTGGACTTTTGAGAAAACGGTTCTCTGTGTTGCCCTGACTGGCCCCAAACTCACAGAGATTGCCTGACTCTGCCTCCCAAGTCCTAGGGTTAAAGGTGTGAACCACTACTGGGCCTTAACAATTAAATTTGAAAACAGATACAACAACCTATCAGGGGTAGGATCAAATAATTAGAAGCCCTACAATCACTAACCCATGTCATTCACTCATGTTCACTCCTGGTCTACTATTAAAAGTTTGCTTTATAGCCTACAAACATTGCATGAACAGACAATATGAATTCACAATCTTTATACTTGGGTCCTCATGAGGTCAACATTAGTCCAGAAAACAGCAATGGAGGAGGGAAGGGAAATCATTTTTAAAGATAAGGAAAATGCTTCTAAGGGTCATTCATGGAACTGTTGAGACGGACACTTCAAAGATTTAGTTAAATAAGTTTTATATCTAGAGACTATTTAGAAGTATTTTTATTTTTCTCTCCATGTATAAAATATATCTTTAATTTGTTTTTATACCATGATAATTTTAAAATGTCAAGTTTCATTTGACGTTGTTGAAAATGAACTTTGAAGTGGATACTTACAGAGGACAGTAGTGACAAACATATATGAATTGCATTAATTCCCCAGAGCACTTAGCAACTCCACATGCAATTTGGTTAGATGTATTCCAAACAACCTATACACCCAGAGAAGAAGACAGGGTGCAGGTCAGAGAGGAAAATAATGCAGAAAAACAAATTCAAATTTTAAAACACCACTGGTAACTTTGTTTATATATACCTTACAGATATATTTATGTGACTGAATCAAGCTACAGATGTGAGAACCTCCCTAAGGGGTGGCTGTTGGTCAGGTAGTCTGGCAAAACTTTCGGGAAGTAGAGTTTATGAAGGCTGAGAGTCGCTTCAGCCCCATCTCAGAGAAGCTTTCTTCTTCTTTGTCATCTTTGACAGTTTCCAAAATGAGGAGGATGCAGAAGCCCGGGCTGCAGCCAAGGTGCTTCATGTCAAAATGAAAGGTAGCATGAAAGAATCCATGGACACCAGGAGGATCCTGGTGTGATGTAGAATTTCAATGGTTCCAATCCAACAGGCATATGATCATAAACAGCTAGAAGGTAACCTGGATATCAGGTCAATTCCTGGTCAGACATCAAACTGACCAAGATGTTCCTGGTGACTATTCTGAAGTGCTTTTATGAACGTTGGCTTTGGAAGGTGAGCCAGAACTTCCACCCTGCATCTCAGAAAAGACTTGCCAGTTTAATACTAAGCTGTGATCATGAGTATCTTCTTTTCTAGGTGGGCAGGGATCAGGAGTGGCTGCAAGCCTTGCTTGGTGGAAAGCTGATACTCAGCATATTTCTTAGAAGTTGTATGTGGTAGTTGTTTCTGTGTGGAGCTTTGGGCTTGAATATCCTGGTTCCCTGCTGAAACTGTGTTTCAGCTCAAGTCTCTCAGACTGCAGGATATGATCAGGCCAGTGATTTGGAGCTGCTGCATGCCTGTACCACAACTGGATCTTCTCTCTACACTGCCAAGCAGGAATCCCCACATCACCTTCTTCCTACGTTTGGAAGGTCCTCTTGACAGTGGACAGGATGGAGCCACAATCTTATAATTCTTGCTAAAAGAGTCATCTCTTTGATAGGAAAGGGCGCAAGGCCCTGGACGTTAGATCCAACAGGAAGGTAGCTGTCAGGGTTTCCAAAATTCTTTATTGAAATCAGTCAAGTAGTTAAAAATATTTCCTTGCCTAGAACTTACAGAGTGTATTTTTTCTTACCTGAGTATAATGTCCAATTAATGCATTAGGTGATTTCGGGCCTGAATTAAACCTGAAATCTTTGGCTTCATCATACCAGGTTTGGATTGCACGAGACCATGATGCTGGGTAACTTGACATGAAGATATTCTCACCACATATTAAGTCTAAGGAAAAAGACAGAACACTCTAAAAGACAGTAATAAAGAAAAAAGAGGAATGCACACACACACACACACACACACACACACACACACACACATCCATGCACGCACACAAATCCCTACTTTTTAAAGTCATTGCTCACAGTTTCTTTTGTTTATTTGTGTTTTTTCTCTTCTTTTTTCTTTTTTCTTTTTCTTTTTTTTTTTCTTTTGGCTTTTCGAGACAGGGTTTCTCTGTAGTTTTGCGCCTTTCCTGGAGCTCACTTGGTAGCCCAGGCTGACCAAGAACTCACAGCAATCCGCCTGGCTCTGCCTCCCGGGTGCTGGGATTAAAGGCGTGCTCCACCACTACCCGACTTTTTCTTTTTTCTTTTCTGTTATTTTGTCTTTTTTTTTCAGAGCTGAGGACCGAACCCAGGGCCTTGCAGTTGCTAGGCAAGCACTCTACCACTGAGCTAAATCCCCAACCCCTCACAGTTCCTTTTGAATATTGCATAAGAAACATGATTCAGACCTGACGAACCTTTAGCTGCAGAGTAGCCATAGGGATTCAACATGTGTGTTAAACACCATGAGCACTAAGTAGATAGAGAAGTCTTTTTTTCAGTAGCCTTTCTCCTTGAACTCATTCATCCACACATTAAATTCTCCACATCTGTGTGCACATGTGTATGTATGTGTGCATGCCTGTGTCTCATGTGTACCAAATGTGGATTTGAAGTCTTAAGACCAAGACAAACTCCATTCATGTCTTTCCTGAGTAGCTAGATATTATTTATAACAATTTTACATATTTACGATTATTGTTCTGTGTGAGCCTTTTTATAGTCATCCTTTAAAAACTACAAGTACAGAGCAAACAAAACAGAAGGGATTATATTTTCAAAGTTTATAGGTCATGTGTGGTGATATTTTATTTGTGCTCTAATAAAGCTTTCATGGAGATGAGAGGAAAAAGATAACTACTATGTTAAGCATAGAGGCTAGGCAGTGGTAGCACATGCCTTTAATCCTAGCTTTTGGGAGGCCGAGATTTATCCAGATCCCTGTGAGTTCAAGGTCCCACTGGGAACAGAGCCAGGCCTGGTGCCACAGACCTTTAAGACCAGCACTAGTCAACCATAGAAATCTAGAGGATTATACAGACAGACAGGAAGTGATGGAATAGGGTGGGAAGAGGAAGTGATGTAGCTGGGTGGAGAGAAGAGGTAAGATGGCTGGGCTCAGAAAGTTATATAGTCATTAGTGTACAAGAAGTAGGTCTCTCTTTGCCTGAGGATTTCCTAGAGGTAAGACATGGCTGGATCCAGGTATTTTATTAATAAGACCATTTAACAATTCATGTTACAGTCATGTCTTAACTAGAAAATTAAAACTCCAAGGGCCAAATTTTCTTCAGAGAATGGGAAAAAACATCTTTTAACCCCCCAAAATGGCTTATTATTTTTATCAAGCTCTGTAAATAAAAAATTACTTTAAACTGTAACTGAATATTGTAGCCTTTTTAATGAATTTTTAGTCAATTAATTATTAAATTAGAAATGTCTAAGAAGTAAATCTTTAAAAGAGGTTATTAATTTATTAGGTTCAAATTGAGCCAAAGGTGATCATTTTTAATATTTCAAGAAATATTTTGTCTCAAGGCCCACTTATTAATTTTGTTATCATTTTTACACTTACCTATGTAAATATTGTTTCATAGATTATTTTTTATTTAACATAATATGTTCTTTCAGGCACTCAAAGTGTACAAAAGTTGATCTCACAAAAAAATGAAGGAAGAGCTGGGTGTACACACAATGGTGGCTTACACATAAAATCCCAGTACTTAGGAAGCTAAGGCAGGAAGGTCAGAAATTTGAAGATATCCTGGGCTATACAGTGGGATCTGTCTCCTCCCCACCAAAAGTAATAAACGAAGTAGTAAAGGTAAATGCCAAGATATTTGATATTTCTTAACAAAAATGAAGAATTACTTGATCAAATTAAATATTTTTATAATTAAAAATATAGCTTGGAAACACAAGCCACAAAATTAATAATTGGGTTAAAGATAGAAATTCTAATTTCAGAGTGCTGGAGAAATGGCTGAGCATGTAAGAGTATACCTTGCTATTTCAGCAGACTTGAATCCAACTCCTAACATCCATACAGTGTAGCTTACCACCACCTGTGACAACAGCACTGTGACAACCACCTGTAACCTGTAAGCTCCAGATGGTCTGGTGCATTCTTCTGCCCTCTAGAAGCATTTTTACATACATGCACACATGCATAAATATGCAGAGACACACAAACACTAAATAAAACCATTATAGAATAAAATAAAGACTCTAATTTAAATTTTCCTTTGTAAGGCCATAATTAGTAATTATTTTCATCCAGACATCAGTTTCTAATCTTCAAACAGAGGAAGAGATGATCCATACCTTGCTTCACTTGTAAATCTGATTGTAAAGCACAAAACTGGCATCAGGAAAGACAGTTTGTATAAAATATAAAACATTCAATAAGATCAAAGTGGAGCCTTTCAGAGCCATTTCTGTCCCACAGATATTTAACATTTTAAAAAGGCAGTATCAAAATACGTATTTATTTACGACGTTTTGTCGACATTGTATGAGAAAATGGACTTTCTTTTGTAAGTCTCCATTCCTTTGCAAGTAATTTTGAGTTTACATACTGGTGGTCCTGGCTTCTAGAGCACTGTGTTCATAAGTGCACTGGCTTGCCCATCTCTGTGCATTCACTCTGACATCATTGCTCCATTGCTAAAGAGAAAAAAAGAAAACAGCCAGAGAATAACTCAAACATCAGAGTCACATGATCTTTGCAGACAGGCTAATATCATTGCAAAATATCTGTAGGCATCTTCTGATTTTCATCATAATCAATATATAATATGGTATGTGTCTAAATTTTTGTGTTAGCATATATATGATCAACAATTATTGTGGCGTTTATAAATAAGTTTATTTTTGCATATTTTCCACCCCTATCTTCCTGATCTTGCCCATTCTCCCATGCATACCCCACCCACAGTCTCTATTTAATGTCACTCATGTTCTCTTTCCTTCCACTTCCCATGCCGTCTAGAATCCCTTCCCATCCCCCAACATTGATCTTCTTACTAGTTTCATAACCTATGTCCAAAGTTACTCCAACTTGTATATGGCCTCTTCTTTACCAAATAAATACAAGTAGTCTATCTTGCCAAGGCCACCAAAAATGCTAAACCTTTAATGGTCTAATCTCTTAGTGAAATCACAATAGGAATCCTTAAAAATTGAGTAATTGCTGTAGAGTGAGTAGCACTAACCATGTTGATGTACTGAGACTATTTTTACACCTGTAAGAAGTTGCCTCATTAATCCTAGCTTCATTTTTCCCCTCATTAAATGAATTTAAGAAACACAAGGATGTTGGTTCTGGATCCAGAGAGTAGACTACTTAGTTGAAAGGTCACTGAACCTTAAAGGGGAAATGTTATGACACTGATTAGGAGATAGAAGAGTGAGCTAAAATAACATAGTGGCATTTCACTGGAGACCAAACTCAAAAGACTTGTGTATAGCTCCATAACACCAATGAGTCATTGTTATAGAAGAAATTTAATAAATTCTACTCTTATCATTGCATAGCTAAAGACATAGAAGTAGAGTACCAACTCTGATATAATGGGCACACACCCACGGACATGCACATAAACAAAAAGAATAAATTCGTGTATTTTTTAAGAGAAACTGGAATAGAGGCAGACACTCTTAAAGCACACAGGAGAAGCCAGAGGCTATCCTCAGGCTCCAAACACAGCACTCCAAGTGCACTGTCCTGTTGTGAGCCCTCACCATCTTTAGTAAGTCACTACCAGGTGGAGAAACCATTCTTCTCAGTTGGTTGTGCTTGTTTACAATCTCTTCTTGGACTGACAATTTAGTGGTTGCCAAATCCTCAAAATTTTTATTCTGAAAGAAAATAAAATTAAAGTTATGTTAGTGTGCATTAATGGCACAGCTATATCTGAATGGAATGGCAGAAGTCATAAAGCCAGCACAGCTGCTTGACAAAGATCTAGCAAAGCTGAGCCGCATGATGGCTGTCATGCCACTTTTGGTTTTCATCTCCACCTGTTACATACTTGCGGCACTGTAAATATTTGTACAACTTGAGGATATTGGGTTAATGGAAAATTCATTATGAATTATTTATGCCTTCTCCCAGGAATTCTGCTTCTAAGCTTATCCAGGAAAGTCCTTAACATTCCCCACACACAATTTGAGGGAGATAGCCTTATCTACTTAAAGGTGTTCCTTATGCCTTGGAGTGTGTGACACATAAAGAAGAAGCCAGAGGTCTCTTCATGAGGCTATGAGACATTTTTGAAACATCTGTCCCTGCACTTACACTGGAAAAAGCTATTCAAAACAAAGTAAAATTAGAAAGGTCAACAAGATTTAGTGGGCTAGAGGAATTGCCCACAGTTCAGATTACAAGCTTCTTCCCACTGAACACTCAGACAATTATGTCACATACAACTCTGCCCTACATAGAGACATACTGATGAGCAAAGTATGAAGTGGAAAGATTATAAAAGTATGAGATGTTAGGACCTCCTTCTGTTAGAAGTTAGTTCATATAGAAACACTATAATGTCATATGACCAAGAAACAACAGAATGCCAGGATTAGACATATAGACAAATTCTATAAGGATATTATTGTGAACATTGATTGTATTATGCCAGAATTTAAATAATAACTGCAGCAGTTTTAGCCTGAGGATTATTCCTGGGCACTCTGATCATTAAAAGTTAATAATACATTGATTGAAACATGGCAAAATGCCCAGGGTGTTTGAAGATTTTGTTTTGATTTAGTGTTCTTGAAGCAACCAAAACAACCAGCCTGAGCACAGGCTGTCATATGCCTCTAAATTCTCAAAAATTGGGTTATGGGGTTAATGATTAGGAATGAGAACTCTGCTTATTAATGATATCAAAACTTGAGGGGGAATGATTGGAAATGATAACTCTGTTCTGTCATAGTTTCTTAATGATGACAAAAGATGAGCAAAAGAAAGTGAAACACATATCCAAAAACAAAAATGATATGATCTATGTTTTGGAACATCATGAATGTATCCCTGCTAAGTAAATTCTGTATAAATAAAGAAACACTCTGGCTGCTAGTCAGTCAGGCTGCAATTTTCTCCTGACCACCATGGCCTGGTTCACTTCTTTTCCCACTGACTCCTTACACCATCTGCAGGACCCAACCATCGCTGGGGATGACTCCCAGCACATTAAGATATATAAAAAGGTGAATAAGTTGTCTAAAGTTAATGAAAGTCATTTTAAAGTATTCAGACCAATGTTAGTCATTAAGACTTGATAATTAATTTAAGAAAATCTATGCCTTTTTATTAGAAACACTTTAAATAAAAATTTGGAGAATAGAATGAATGTCTGACATGTCAAAGTAAAAACTCTTCTGAGGCTACAAATGTCAATTTTGATTTAAGAGAGATCTATAATAATAGCCATGAATGGTAGAGAGCCTTAAGTCATTCACAGTCAGTTAGGCTGTAGCAAGGAAGTGCTAAGGATGAAGAAATATAATTTATGATAGATCTTAAGAGGCAATAGCCATCTGGCCAGGAGTTTGAAAGCTTGTGAGATAATGTGTAGGCCCTTAGCCAATACATGTGTGCATTAGAGAATTTTATATGTAACAGGGTTTTGTGATCACTCTGAAGACAGCTTTATCTAATAGAACATACAAGTCAATTTGGAGACAATGGGTTCTTGAAAATAGTTGAGCATTACTGACTTTACATTTCACTGGACAGTAATAACCCTGATAAGTTAGCTCAGATGTTGATGTTTAAATTTACCTTTTTCATTTGTGTGGCACAGGTGGATGGAGTGATATTATGTGAATTGGCAGAGATATAAGAGCCACTTGCTGATATAAACATACTAAAAAATGTGCTGTTTTATAGTGTAGAGCAAGATGTTACAGCATAAGTATTCATGGACTGACTCTCACATACATATCTCAGTGCTGGGATCAGTTTCTCCTTCCTGCAGTCTTACTTCCCTCAAGTCTCTGTGGACATTGTATTCATGGATCTAATCACACTGCATTGCCAGTGACTGTGACATGTCTATCTCTCCCTGTTTTATGTTCCGTAGGCACTATGAAAGCCTTGTGCAAAGAAATCTCTCACAGCTAGTGGTTTCTAAGGCAGAAAGGATATACATGTTAAAGTCATTGATTGAAAATCCTCACATTTTATTTTAATGTAAAGTAACAATATCCCAAGATGTTTATTTATTAAGGAAATGGCATAATTTTCTAATTTTTTTAAGTTAAGGGTATATGTTTGAGTTGAATATGGGTTTGTGGAGAAGAGTGCAGTGCTAGTGGAAGCATTAAGAGAGTATCAGATGCCCTGGAGTGTGTGTTACAAGTGGATGTAAACCACCTGAGGTGGATGCTGGAAACCAAAGGGTCCTCTTCAAGAGCAGTAAATGCTCTTATCCACAAGCCATCTCTTCAATACCCCCCCACTCCCAGATATTTCATTTTAACCTGAAACTCTACCTAAAGAAGTTTTGTTTCCAAAGACAAAATATATGGCTTCTGAGAAAGCTGTTATTATTTTCTGCTTGTTATGCTACCTTGTGTGGTAGCTAAAAATTCCATGAGACAACAGTGTGCTTCTTTCTTAGCAGGAATTTGTGCAGATTTAAACTAAATCACACTAGGAACACTGAAATATGAGAATAAAATGTTTAAGGGATTGTTTTGGATAGAAATGTGACCTAATAATTACAACACCACAATATAAAATGAAAGAAACAACAATAAATGATACTTAGAAATGAATCAGTTCTCCATGGTAACTCTCAAAGAAGCCCTCATTCATAAAACATGGCTTGAATCTCTCTGCTATTAGATCTTGAAAATTTATAAAGAAGTATCAATAGACCAAAGAGAGAAGGCAGGAATAAGGGATTAAGAGAGGGAATAATACATGGTTCAAGGTGCCTTAAAATACAATCATTTTAGGAAAGAAACTGGTAAGGCGAACAACTTTAAAGAACACCTAGATAATTGTCTCCATGTTACTAATTTGATTATGGTAACACAAGACATATAACTTATATTCCAAAACAGGTTTAATCAGATATTGTCACTCCATAATTTTGAGGAACTCTAGTAGTCTTCAATGCAGAAGCCAAAGAAGAAAATGAAGGCACAGCAATGACCAATGCTTCTAACTTTTAGTAGCTTTCCAACTAAGGGGAGAGAGTATTTTTCTGGTACTATACATTCCATCATTAAAGAAGGTGACTGAGCTTCATTTGGGATTTGCTGAGTATGAGAATATATTATAAATAATAAATACTTGGATCATGTATATACTTATTGTTTGCATAGTAGATATACTTAAACACTCGTGTGTGTGTGTGTGTGTGTGTGTGTGTGTGTGTGTGTGTTTGTGTGTGTGTGTTGCTGAGGATCAAAGTGACTTACTCCATACTCTGACCTTTTAGTTACCTAAATTGTTCTGAAAAGACACTAAAGCTTACAATACCTCATAGTCATCTTGAGGAAGGGATGGGGGCAATACAGCAACCAGGAACAACAATAATGTGAATAATGTCATGTCTAGAAAACAAAGAAGAGGAAAAAGGTCTGCATTTGAATGTTTACTACATGGAGTTCTGAGTAACACAGAAGGTATGGAGGAAGTGATGAGAACCATTTCCTAGATTTACTAGCAATGTAACAAGGGGGACATCTATTTATATCATCAAAATGATAATAAAATCAACTGAGGAATCCTACTGCCAGCTGGTGCAATAAGAAATAAATCAAAGTACCTAATGAAGCTCTCCAAAGCATGCACCTATGAGTGCTCCAGGTGATTAGTGTCTCCTCCCCGTCACACTCTAATCCATGGAGGTCCTCTCTTCAGATTCTAGAAATTTAGGAATTCTTCATTTGTCCATTGAAGAACAGCAAAAGCACCCAACTATTGCCATGGCCGGGCAAGACTACGATATGATATATCCTTATTGGATATTTTAAGCTCTGCCTACTCTATTATAGGATGTTTGTTTGTTATTCATTCATTAAAAAGTTTTTCTTTTCTTTTTGAGACAAGATTTTACTAATGTACTCCAGTCTAGCTTCAAACTTACAACTTTGCCTCAGAATCTCATGCACTGAGACATATCTGTACATTACCACACAGTTCTGTCATATTTTTACATCAATGTCCATAACTTGGCTCATGTATCCAATGTATTATCACATTTATTTTCAAAGTCTGGTCCATAATACCAAGATTGAACCTTGAAAATCTTAAACCTTCAGCATCATATTTTACATAAAACGGTAATTATATGGTAAATAAACGTCATGTCCAACAACAGGGAAACCATTTAAATAATTTGAAATACATTCTTTTATTAAGGATATTAAGTAAAATAAACACACACATGCATGCACACACACAAACTTCATATATATATATATATATATATATATATATATATATATATATATGCATGTGGATACCTGACCTGAGGCAGACATTAGGTGTTCCCAGTTGCTCCCGACCTTATAAGTTGAGACAGGATCTGTCAGGGATCCCCAAACTCACCATTTCAGTTAGTCTAGCTACAAAGCTTGCTCTGGCTAATCTCTTTCTCTACCTTCTGCCTCCACTGAAGTTATTAGCATGCAGCCACACCCACCTGGCTTTAACATGGATTCTGGTGATTTAAACTCTGGCGCCCATGTTTGCATAGCAAGTGCATTTTCTACTGAGACAAACTGCCAGCATCTACAGCTTGCTTTTAATGATTTCTCCTAACCAGAAAGAAGTTTGTCTTACTCTATAATTAATAAAGACATATATATAGATGGATGCAATGCATAAATAGGTAATGTTCAAGAAACTTTGCAAAGCACCCTTTGACCCAATGTAGACACACAAAATAGCATAGACTATGTTTGGTGTCATTTGTTATGTGACTCTCTATGGGCTCTGTTTAAAACTCATAAAAACCTAGCAGTTAGATACTGTGACTCAATATCCCACTTTACACATGAATAATATCAGTGTTAGAGATTTAATACTGACACGTCATAAGAATTTTGGGAGCACATCTGAAATCTCAGTACCGGCTCTGTGGCGTCATAGCATTCAGTTCTGAGAGCCAGAGGATCCGGTGATTTAGAAGATTATGTAGACAAGGAAATATGTCAATCGAACTCCAGCAGAGGTGCCTGGGGTGAGTGCATTACTGGAAGAATCACATGGTAACCAGTCACATTCTTCTGAATATTTACTGCAATATTTTGTAAATTCCAATGTCATATTCAATCATCACTCAGTTTGCTTTGTTGTGTTTCTCTGATATATGAAGCAGTTAGCACAGAACATAAATACTATAGAACAGCTAGAAGTTATTATGGACACAATCTAGACAATATCTTGTAAGAACAACAGTGTTGTCAATTCCTGAAAAGCATTCTTTTTTATGTTTTCATTTCAAAGAATAAATACCCCTGCTTCTTTGAACTTGCTAAGCAGTAGCACTGGAAATCTGGGCTATGCCTGATCTACAATACTTGAAATTTCTGACTCGCACTTATGTAACTTACCCCTGTTTTTTGTAAAATGAGCTGTCTCTCCTGAATGATTGAGGTTTACCAAATAGCAGACTATTATCAAATAGCTCTTGGGATTGACACTTATCATAACTTTGACTGATTTTTAATACAACATCACAAGTTTAACCAGATTGGCAGGCTCTGTAGATTCAGATGTCGAATCGTTGAGTACATTATTGAAACACAGGAAGAAAAGTATCAATAAATCACTTTTGGAATTACAATCTTCTCCAAAGTCATATAATTCCCTATTAATTGATATTAAGTAGTATCCTAATATCCTAATATTCTCCAGAACCATTTCCTATCTGACCCAAACACAAATATCTATGAGGGAAACTGCTTTGTCATATAAGATATCCACACAATTTATACATGTACAGAACCTACAAGCTACCTGAGTATATTCACCTATGATCAGAATAATGAAATATTTTGTTTTCTGCTTGTCTTGAGTATATTTTATGGACCAGATATATATTCTGATGATCACCAATAACACATTTATTTCAAGATCAGTGCTATAATGTTGAGTTGGACAATTTAAATAATTAGCAAGGCTATCTTCTCATCCATAATCTAATAATATCTCCATTATTGCACAGAAAATTTCTTACACTCCTAAATCGTAGTTCTAATAAAGGTACCTCTGATATAACTACTTTAGAAAGTCACAGACATTATTTCTGATTTTACTATAAAGAAATTCATTCCAATATCTCTTTAAAAAAGCATTTTATGGTAACAAATAAGATACTTATATCATGTTTACTTAGCTTTAGAGTTTGAGTAAAAACAATTGTACTCAATAAATGTATCATTAGGGTTCTGACAACAGTCCAGATGGGCAATCACTAATTACAACATTTTGCTGCTGATGAGCTATAAATGCACAGGCATCAGGAGATTCATCTTCAAATAGAACAGTGCTATTTACTAGTGGTGTCCAAGCAGAATAAAGTGTTGGTTTGCTGGAAGAAGAAAGGTGGTGACAGACGAGAGTCAGAACTGTCTATCTGTACTCTACCTATTTCCTGCTTTGACACAATCTGATTGTGTAAGAACATCTTGGATAACAAGGTATGACACAAGATCTGTGATGGTAGATTTGTGTAGCTGGTCATCTAACTGAAATTTTGACATCATATGGTGACTCTGTATATGGCTATCAGAAACAAATTATTAGAGAAGTTTACTAGCTCTTGAGTGCTCATCTAATGTCATAATGTATGTATATATTTGTCAGTAGATGCCCCTAACCAACTCATTTTCATCTTATCAGAGCTGTATTTCTTTCTCTCTTTTAAGGGGGCTGCAGAGACGCCTCAGTGGTTAAGAGTAACTTATGCTCTTACAGACAACATTGAGTTCACTTCCACCCATGTCATTTGTCTCACTACTGCTTGCAACTCCAGCCTCAGGGACCTGACACCTTCTAATCTCACTGAACACTTTATTCACACGCATATACCTCTACACAGAAGCAAATATATACATATATATGCATAATTTTAAAAAATCCTTTGATAATAAGTGTTAGATTATATTATTCATGATCTCTAGAGAATTCAAGATGTCTTCACAAAAATCCAAAGCATCTCTGATTATTTGTTGGACCACATAGATATAGAAAATAATTGTGTCCTTTACCTTTGTAAATTCAATGTGATAGTGCTTTACACAGTATATTGGTAAAGAATCCCAGAGCCCTCTGATATTTTTAAGATCCCTAGTATTAGCTTTTATTTTCTGGTCGAATGAAGTTGAACACATATTGAGCAACATATTAAATTGCTATCATTTGAGTATTAAGATCCACACAAGGTTTCATGATTTCTAAGCTTGTTTTGACAACATAAAGTAAAAGAAGGATAGACTAATAACAAGTTTCCTAGGCAATGATGTTAAGAAATCTTTTTTGATAAATAAACAAGAATAAATAACACAATCACAAGTAGTACATACATAGCACTGAGAGGCATTTGTGGGGCACATGCCTTCATATATATTGAAATATATCATACATAATTCAATAACCTATTCTCATTTTCTTATTTATCTTTAAGTTCACTGATTTATGTGAAAAAGATATACCAGGGGAAAGATCTACTCAATACATGTTTGAATTGCATTTAATAATAGGCTTGGGCTGGAGAGATGGCTCAGAGGTTAAGAGCACCTATTGTTCTTCCAGAGGTCCTGAGTTCAATTCCCAGCACCCACATGGTGGCTCACAACCATCTGTAATGAGAACTGGCTCCCTCTTCTGTGTACATAATAAATAAATAAATTAAAAAAAATAATAGGCTTACCTATTAGACACTGTTTCAGACAATCTTTAAAGGTCAGGGTGGACTTGACCATAAGAAATTAAAGGCTCACAGCTTGCTTAACTCTCTTTCATCAAGTCCACCTGTGTATTTTTTAACTATCCAAGTGAGAGCTGTGTGTGGTTGGTGCACAAATATAATGTAAGCACTCAGGAGGCAAAGGCAAGTGGATCTCTGTGAGTTTGAGGCCAGCCAGATCTACAGAGTGAGTTCCAAGGCAGCCAGAGCTACACAAAGAGAAACCCTGTCTCAAACAATAAATAAATAAATAAATAAATAAATAAATAAATAAATAAATAAGTAAGTAAATATAGATATACAAGTGAAATATGAGCTCTAAGTAATCCTGAATCTCATTACCTTCGGATATGCTGTCTCTAAACTCCAGCTTTCTATGAAAGAATGTGTCAAGAACATGTTCAGAAGGGTCGCTATACTCACCCTGAAGGCTGCTTAATGGTGTGCAAAGTTGTCATAAGCTTGAGATTTCTGTTCTCATGAACATTGGTAAAATTTTTATAATGATATCCACTTCAAAGAATATGTGGGGAAATACTCTTTAGTTTACTTGTGATAAGATGATAGAGTACATGTCATCCATTGCCGTGTAGCAGTATTTTGTGTGTTGAATGCTTCTTTTCTTTTTTACCAGAATATAAGTACTCTACACTTCTGTGAATTACAAGAGAATAAGTTGACTTTCCTAACTAATGAGAAGTAACTGGTTTTGTGGAATTACAATAAATATCTGATATACTGAAACATAATTTCAAAAAAAGACAACCTCTTTACTAAAAAATGATAAATAAATGACAGGAATTGTTTCCCAATTCTGTTACTCCACCGCTAAGAAGTGTCCAGCAGGGCAATCTAAAATGTATAATCTGAGAATAATAGCATTTTTCTTAATATATAAATTTTCAGTGGATTTTCTTCCACAGTTTCACTGCATTTCCCATTTTACTTATTCAGAATCATTGAGTTAGTACAGTTAGTCAGAGCATTTTCACATATTGGTTTAAATATGTAATCTAAATGATGAAGAAAACATTTTTATATTTACAGTTTTTTAATCCATAAAATTATGCTTATTAACCAGACTGAGAAATCAGTTCCTTCTCTGGGTGGATGATAACTGATTCAAGATACAAGATAGGCTTAAGTGCCTATACCACTAAATCACCTTCTATCATTTTTCTCAGTTTACAAATCTGTAGAGAAAACCACTGCACAAATGATATTTCTTTTTCTGTATTTTTTAGTACATAGATGATTGCTTGTAACTATTTAGGGGAAATAAGGACCCATGGTTTTTTGCATTTTGTAACTTGTTTGTTAATCTTTGATCTTAACTTTTATGCCTTTAAGCTCTGTTTTTTGCTAGTTTTAAAATTATCAGGAAGAACATTAAGGTCACTGAAGAAAACAAATACTACTTTCTGGATAAATAAGCTCCAATCAGCTGGCTGTCTTTTGGAACCATGTAAGCATAGCTCATATATTCATTTAGAAATACATACCTGAATGACTAAATCATGCCATATTGATATTTTCTCATCTATGATGAGAAAAGACATTTTTAAAATATAATAAGTCACAATAAATATCTGTGTATAGATATGTCTTCCACAGGATGATGAGACTTCCTGGGAAGGTGGCACTTGTGACCCAAGGAAATCACTTGATCAGAGCCATAGATCAACACTGTTGGTCAACACATACAACAGTCGAGGACACAGTCTTCTCAGAGTCCTTCTTCCTGCTGTTCTGTGCCATCCCTTTGGGATACGGAAACAGACTCTATCGTACTATGATATTTGCAGTGTTACAAAAGAACATATCACAAAGGTGATGTTGAATTTTTAAGACAACTTATGCATGACTCACCCTTTATCATATCCAATGTTGAGCACAAACATGTTTTCAATAATGCATATTTTTTACTGAATATCTAAATCAAGAGGAAATGAGAAATAAGAGGAGGGAGAAGCAGGCCAGTTTAGAAGGACAAGGAGGGAGGAGGGACAAATAACAGAAAGGATGTTTGAAAAAACTCTAAAGAATTATGTTATTTTGTGTTTTTCTATAATTGCATATAATACATATAAGCATATGTATATATGCATACACATATACACACATATATACACACAACCTATATATATGCATATATATACATATGTATATGAAACTTAATCATGCCAGTGAGGCTATAATACTCCCTCTAAGAGCCATAGATTATTTAACAGAAGCTGTAGTACCCTTCATTAGAAAGTTCTGTTGAATTTTTGCTTAGGGAATCCAAGTGAATCCTAAAACAATATAGACTTTTTGTTGTTTCCTTTTGATGCAGCCTAGAAGTTAAAGGTAAGTCTCTGTTTCTTAAGACACCACATGCTTCAGATACAGGGCTCTGTCTCACTGGCTCTCATCTGACAGCTTCCTTCTAGAAGTTGCTGTGCATGGTAAGACATTCTCAAAAGTTCATAGTAGCAGTCTTATGTAGGCTGTAACCAACAACATCTAATTGTACTTAATGAAACCTCAATAAGGGGTAAATTATGCTTAGTACTAGAAACCTAGCCTAGTTAGAAACCCAGCGCTAGTTAGGTCTTGGGTCTTAGAGGAGAATTTAACATCACTTTACTAGACCAGTATAATTCCTGCTTTGAAAAAGCACCAACTGTACAAATTGTTCAGAATGCTATGGTATGAGTAAGGCTTATCTATGCCCTGCTGGGGACCAGTTTCAGCAGAGATCAGACTGGAGAAGGGTGGATGCACCAGGCAATATAAAGAAGTTGCACCAAACAACAGTTTGAATTTTTTTCTGAGCCTCTAGGATGATATTTGATACTGTGCTCAGGTGGCAGTATATAAAGAGAATATATATTGCCGGGCGGTGGTGGCGCACGCCTTTAATCCCAGCACTCGGGAGGCAGAGGCAGGCGGATCTCTGTGAGTTCGAGGCCAGCCTGGTCTCCAAAGCAAGTTCCAGGAAAGGCGCAAAGCTACACAGAGAAACCCTGTCTTGAAAAAAAAAAAAAAAAAGAGAGAGAGAGAGAGAGAATATATGTGTATCTCTCTCTTCCCAGGGCCACAGAGTTTACTTTTTTATCCTACAACAATGATCACATCAGTCTATATTTGCATTTCAAAAGTAATGAATACATGACTATTTTCCCAATGTGAACCAAAACATCCTTAAAAAAACATCATCATAAAATTCAAGGATCATAGTTACTGGAGCAAGTAGACAGAGTTTAACTGGGCTGGGTAGGAGAGTCCTCTAATGTTTTCTCATGGTCACTGATGCCAGACCATTAGAATATAAAAGGCTAATTTTTAAAATAATAAGCAAAACAAAAATTCTTATCAAATCATACCATAATCTATTTTAAACCATTGTATACAACCTAATTTATACATCTATGTAATTTCTACAACATTCCTGACTTTTTATTTTATAATCTTCTAATGATTAACACATAATGTGAAATAATAATTTTTCTTGATACATAGTTTTCAAATTTGTATTTTATATCTATAAAAGCATTAATATCTTCACTACAAAATAGGCAGTAAATGTTCCCAAACTCATTTGTGGGTTTTTTGTACTTTCCCAATCTTGATCTTCATCTCCATCTCTGCAGTTTAGTAAGAACATACTGTTCAGCCATTTCATCAGTATTAATACTTTCAAATGAATAGGTTTAATATTACTTTTCTCAATAAAGTTGTTCATCTTAACTCCTTTCCAAGAGCATCTCAGACCATCAATATTTTGAGGGCAAAAATGAGCAAGTCAGTGAATCCTAAAACCACTACACAAATTACTTTATTTTTTAAGTAATAAAACTAAAGGAGGAAGTGGGGCTGTAACCACTCAACCAGAAACCGGACTTTGTCACACAGTTTCTAGCCAAACAAGAGTCCTACAAGTCTCCTTAGCTAAGTGATGAGAACTGGAACTTTGTCACACAGTCTCCTTAGCCACACAACAGTCATACATTCTATTCAGCTAAACGGTGAGTGGAGCCACCATCTTCCCCTTTTTTATTTTTAGTAGATCCATTTGAAATTTCACTGACAGTGTTCTGATGCCTCATGCTAGTCATTGTAAGATGATTTGGAAAAGAAAAAAAAATAAGGAAGAAAATAAAAATTATCAATCCCAAATTAATAAAAAAAAAAAATGGCCAAACAGTATTGGAACCAATGGCCTAAACGACAGAAGTTGAGACTTCTTCCACTTTGGAAGAATCAATATGAGCTTTGCACATAACAGAAATTTTTTCAGATAGATTATGAAGATCCAAAGAAAAGTTTGAATAATCCCAAACTCCCTTAAGATGAGCTTGAATCCTGTCCCAAGAATGTTCTGAAGCATTGTATGATAAAGGAGTATCACAAATCCAGTGGTTTTGTGAGTGACATTCCATTGATAATCTAACCTTAATATTTTGAATTTGATTTCCTATATAAACCATTGCTTCTTCCAAAGCATTAAGTCTTTCCTGAATACCTCAATCTATGTGTTCCTGAATCAAAAGGGCAATAGAAACATTTTTTTGATAATTTATTCACATGATGAGCTGCATGAATATGTTTAACCAAAGGAGCAGTAGAAAAAACTAAACGATCTGCAATAGCAATTAATGCAGTAACATCTAAAATTAATGTTACCACACAACGTTTACCTCTGCAGAAAGAATATACAACTTTATTAATAACCTGTTACCAGGATTAGCATACCAATTTCCAGTAATATTAACAGAAAGTACAACATAATGTGGTTGGCCTAATATAACAAATCCTCATCTGTTACATTAGAAGTAATACAATTGGGACCTGGATTACTGAATGTACCAGACTCCGCTGACTCCCCATGGAAGACCTTGACTTTGAGGAGGTGGGATTCAGGGGTGGATAGGGTGGGGAAGGTTGGAGGGTGGGAAGAGGGAGGAGGGGGATCTATGGTTGGTATGTAAAGTAAATAGAAAATTTTGTAGTAATAATAATAATAAAGAAGGAATAAAATTAGAAAGTACTTAAAGCTTAAAAATTATTTTAAATGAACTATTGTTATTTTCCAAAATATATAAAGAACCAATGGATTCACTATGTAAAGTTGCATAAGGAGCTCCAACATAGGCATCTCTTGAATATTTGTATCTAACATTACTGGATAACACCTAAGCAAAGGTTCCCCTGTTCTGTCAGCTTCTCTAACTGCTACACCAAAACCTACAGGGTCCTTTTCTATTTTTGGCCTCTTTTTAGGTTTCCTTTGAAAAGGAAATACTGAGGTGGGCAATCCTCCTTAAAACTTTAAATTTCTTCTTACTCTCAGTCACTTTCTGTTTGAAAAGACTCTCCATTCTTCTTATATCATTTCTCCTGATTACTAACCTGCTTTCCTAATGGATCTTTAAAAAGAAGAGGAGCAATTGATTTATTTTGAGGAGAGTTTTCTGTAAATTTTTTACATTTAGGTAAATCCCCAACTTCCACTGGAGTCAAAGCCTGCTTTATTAGTGACCAATAAGCTAAAGCATTTACAGGCATGCCTTGTGGCCCATTGAATTCATACCAAAATCTAATCTTCTCCTACTTTATCCCAACTATCAATATCTAGGGATCCTTGATCAGGAAACCAAGAACTAAACTCATGTACGAACTGTAAAATCTCACAAACTTGGTTGTCATCAACTTTTATTCCTTTCTCTTTCAAGTATGTTTTAAAATATCAACAAAAAAGCCTCTTAGACTCAACCTGTCCCATTGTATTAATTTTTCTTTTCTCTTATATACTCTCCTAGACCTATTCAATGACCAGGAGATCTTTATTAATTCTTTCATATTACCCACTTTCGCCCAGCCCAACTTTTTGACAAGGAGTCAGCAGCACCCTTGTGGGATTCTCTCTACACCAGAAACACCTTATTAATACTTATCCTACTTCAAGTCTCCTGTTCAGGCACCACTTATGCTGGGCACCAGCTGCAGCAGAGATCAGGACTGGAGAAGGATGGATGGAGCAGGTGATAGAATTTGTGCTGGATAGCAGTTTGAACCTTTTCTGAGGCTCTAGGAATATTTTCTTTGATATTGTACTCGAGAGGCAGTGTATAGAAGAGAATACATGCCTCTCTCTTCCCAGAGCCACAGAGGTTTTTTTATATATCTTACAACAATGATTACATCAGTCTGTATTTGCACTTCAAAAAATATCGAATATGTGAATATTTTCCCAACATGAACCAAAATGTCCTTAAAAAGTCATAATCATAAAATTCAATGATCACAGATCCTGGAGCAAGTAGACAAAAAATAACTTGACGGGGGAGGCAAGGCCTTTAATGTTTCCTCATGGTCACTGTTGCCAGACAAATGGAATCTAAAAAGCTAATTCTTAACTTATAATAAGCAAAACAAAAATTCTTATGAAATTATACTATAATCTATTTTAAACTTTCATATATATCCTAATTTATACACCCGTATAATTTCTGCAACATTCCTATCTTTCTTATTTTTATAATTTCCTAATGATTAACTCATAATGTAGAATCATATCCTTTTTCTTGATTCATAGTTTTCAAATTTGCATTTTATATCTGTAAAATCATTAATATATTCACTACAAAATAAGCAGAAAATGTTCCCAAACTCATTTGTGGGTTTTTTTGTACTTTCCCAACTTTGATCTTCTTCTACATCTTCACGGTCTAGTTTGAACATTCTGTTCAACAATTTCATCAATATTAATACCTTCAAATGCGTAGGTTTTATATTACTTTTTCAATTAATTTATTCATCTTATTTCCTTTCCCAGACCATTGGAGACCATCAATATTTTGAGAGCAGGAGGGAACAAGTCAGTGAATCCTAAAACCCTCCTACAAATAATTATAGTTTTTATGTACTAACATAAGAAGGAAGAGAGGCTTTGTCCACTCAACTGTTAATCTCAAAATACTTTATGTTGATATGGATTTTGTTTATTGATATAAATTTAAGGTCAATTTTGTTATACTGTATGTATATTTCTACTCTTGCTTAAGATATTATGTTTATGTAATTCATTTAAAATTGTATTGTATAATTAAGAAATACAGATTAATATTTAGTCATCTATCATAATCAAACTTATAGCCTTGTTAAATATTCTAGATATACAAAGATATATTTTAATTAGGTACTGTGGATGATTGATTGATAAATAAAATGCTGATTGGCCAGTAGCCAGGCAAGAAGTATAGGCAGGATAAAGAAAGAGGAGAATTCTGGGCACAGGAGGGCTGAGTCAGCAGATGCTGCTAGCTGCCACCATGAGAAGTAGATGTTAAGATACCAGTAAGCCATGAAGCACATGGCAACTTCTAGATTAAAAGAAAAGGGTTAATTTAAGATATAAAACAAGATAATAAGAAGCCTGAGCCATGACCGTACACTTGTAAGTAATATAAGCTTCTGAGTGATTATTTTATAAGTGGGCTGTGGAACTGCAGTGGTTTGGCAGAACCAGAGAGAAACATTCCAGCTACAATTAGGTAGGCAATCTACATATACTTCAAAAACCTAAAGTTATGGCATTTAAAATATTTTAAGGACCTAGACTTTTCTGGACAGGGAGACACGTCTGCTCCTGGCAGCACAAATTACTTCAGAAAGGTTGATGGTCATTGAAGAAACTCATTATAGAGTTTGCTTACAATGTGGAAAAGGCTAGCCATTTGGGCAAGGAACTGCTCTTGCCTGGACTGCTTGATAAACTGGACATGCAGGACCCAAAGGAAGGTGATCAGTGAACTTTGCCAAAACAAGATGAGATGGACCTTCAGGTTCCTACTTCACAGAAGAAAAGGCCAGACATTCTGCAGGACACAGTGAAAAGTGACTGATCAATTTTGCCATTAGGCAGAACAGTTCTTTAAATTTCCTGCTTCACTGGAAAGTCTGCCAGATACTCTAGGTACATAGGTTGCAGATGGATGCCCAATGTTACAAAAGCACTTTAGAGAGTATCCAGGCAGCTGCCTCTCTCATTTCTTGCATGCTTTAGAAGTTGCTTACAATGCGCTTCCTGTTTTACATTATTATGACATCTTGGATGGAGTTGAAGACTGGGTCATTATAATTATAGATTTCTTTAATTATGATAAGAGATAAATTAGATATAAAACTCTAGACTCACAAAAATAAGGCGGATGATAGAATATTTTCTTTAATTTTACCAAATCCAAATAGACTTTAGATATTGTAACTGTAATTCCTTCTTGATAACTGTTTTGTTATACGTCATTTTACTTTATTAAAATGAAAATCTTCCTTTTTGATTAGATAGAAAAGGGGAAGTGCTGTAGAGTGGTCTTTCTGTAGGCTGTGAATACGTGTTGCTACCCTTGGTTAAAAAAGAAGCTGCTATGGCCTATGGCAAGACAAAATAGAGCCATGCAGGGAATCAAAGCAGAGAGACAAGGAGAAAAAGGCAGAGTCTGTGGATACAAGATGAAATGGAACACAGGTAACAACATAAAGCCCTGTGGCAAAACACACATTAATACAAATGGGTTGGATTAAGTTGTATGAGCTAGTTAATGATAAGCCTGAGCCATAAGCCAAACAGTTTGTAATTAATATAAGTCTCTGTGTATTTACTTGGGACCATGCAGCTGTGGAACACAGAAAATCTTCAATCAACAATGAAAGAAATGCAAATCAAAATGATTCTGAGATACCATCTTATGCCTAAGTGGGAGAGTATGTTGAGTAAGAGGGTTACTCCTACAATGCTGGTGGAAGTGCAATCTTGTGCAGCCAATCTTGAAAATCAGTATGGTGGTTACTTAGA
The DNA here is from genome assembly GCF_004664715.2 of Peromyscus leucopus. Classification (NCBI taxonomy): domain Eukaryota; kingdom Metazoa; phylum Chordata; class Mammalia; order Rodentia; family Cricetidae; genus Peromyscus; species Peromyscus leucopus. The sequence goes on from NC_051084.1 coordinate 64,286,617, forward strand.
ATGTTGGGAATCAACCTACCTCAAGTACCAGCAATACAACTCTTAGGCATATACCCAAAAGATGCTCAACCATACCACAAGGACACTTGCTCAACTATGTTCATAGCAGCATTATTCATAATAGCTAGAACCTGAAAACATCCTAGATACCCCCAAACAAAGAATGGATAAAGAAAAATTGGTGCATTTGCACAATGGAATATTACTCCACAGTTAAAAAAAAGTGACATCATGAAATTTTTAGGCAAATGTATGGAACTAGAAAAAATTATCCTGAATGAGGTAACCCAGACCCAGAAAAGCAAACATGTTATATATTCACTCAGAAGCGGATATTAGACAAAAAACCAAGGATAACCAGGCTACAATCCATAACCTCAGAGAAGCTAGGAAAAAGAGGACCCTAAGGGGGACACACATGGATTGAACCAGGATAGGAAATAGTTAAGATCTCTTAGGTAAACTGGGACAAGGGAACAGAGGAGTGGTTTGGAACATAAGGGATCAAGATGGCTGAGTTGGAGGAGGGACAGAGAGGAAGAGCAATGTATAAGATATCTTGACAGGAGGAGCCATTATGGGGTTAGGGAGAAAACTGGTTCTAGGGAAATCCCCAGGAACCCACGAGAATGACTCAAGCTAAGACTCCTAACAATAGTGGAAGGGGTGTCTGAACTAGCTTTCTCCCCTGTAATCATATTGGTGACTACCCTAATGGTCAACATAAAATCTATATCTGGTAACTTGTGGAAGCAGATTCAGAGACCCATGGCCAAACACTGGGCAGAGCTCCTCGAATTCAGTTGAAGAGAGCAAGGGGGATTATAGGAGGAAGGTGTTCAAGATCATGGTGGAGAAAAACACAGACAGCTGATCTGAGGTAGTGGGAGCTCATGGACTCTGGACTGACAGCTGTGGAACCTGTGTGGGATGGAACTAGGCCCTCTGAATGTGACAGTTGTGTGGCTTGATATGATGTCGGGGCCCCTGGTAGTGGGATCAGGTCTTATCCCAGGTACATGAAGTGGCTTTTTAGAGCCCATTTCCTTGGGTAGGATACCTTCCTCAGCCTTCATGCAGCAGGGAGTGACTTGGTCCTCGTCCAACTTGGTATGTCAGCCTGTGTTGACTCACCAAAGGAAGCCTTACCCTATGAGGAATGGATGGGGGGGGGGAGGTGGAGGACAGTGGGAGAAGGAGAAGGAGGGGGAACTGTGGTTGCTATGTAAAATGAAAGTAAACCTTTTAAATAAATTTATAAAAAGAAAATTGACAGTGACCCTGACAAAAAAACACACAAAGAATCAACAATGAAAGAAAATTGCAAAACAATTTCCTTTATGAACATAGATGCAAAATGCTCTATAAAATTCTGCAAACCAATTCCAAGAACACATCAAAAAGATCACTCACCATGTTCCAGGAACCATGGAGTTGGCCTGGCCTAGTTGCCTTCCAGATATTTCCAGGTTATAATCAGGAGCTCCTAAGGGCATTGTGAGTTTTTCAGTTCCTGAGAAACCAGGGTACTTCCTTAAGCAGTGAAGCATTCAGGCCACTCTGTGTTTTTCTGTGTGTCTCATAGAAGTAAAAGAATCATGAAAGATTGACAACCCTAGACATTAACCTTTGTACCATGCATAGCATAGAAATATCACTGTATCCTGGCAACTACAGCTGTATTAATCCTAGCAATTTCCACTATATGTATTTCTGAGAAATGTATAAAAAGTCTGATTTCACCCCATAAAATTGTCACAGCCTCATTCTTGCTGTAGTACCTCCATGCCAAGCCTATTCTAATTTCTTGATGAACCATATCTCATAACTTTGGCCAGTTACTAAATGTGGGGTATTGGTGAAATTATTAAGGCCACTCCACGTAGATAAAAGGATATTTATTTAATGGCGTAACTTACAAATTAAGGGATAGTTAGGTCGTGGGATCTGAGGAAGGTATATCACAATCCAGCAGTGTTCTCTGGAGCTCTGCTTGGTCCACCTCCACCGTCCAGGGTCCTGGAACAGAGAGAGCACTGGACTATCCAGATCTCGGGTCTCCAGGTGCATCCCTTGGCCCCTGCCTTGTAGGCGTGACAGTTGCCAAAGTCTCAATGGGGGTTGGAACTTCCAGATCAAAGCTGAAATGGCTACCCACTACAATGGGGCACTTGAACCATGCTCAAATAGACTAAATCCCAGAGATGCAGGGATGGTTCAATATACAAAAATCAGAAATGTATCCCACTATGTAAACAAACTGAAAGAGAAAGAACACATGATCATCTCATGAGATGCAGAAAAGGACTCTGACAATATCCAAAACCTAATAAAAGTCATAGAGAGATTAGGGATACAGGGACACATCTCAATATAATAAACGTAGTTTTCAGCAAGCCCAAAGCCAACATCTACTTAAATGGAGAGAAATCAAAGTAATTCAGCTAAACTCAGGAACAAGAAAAGTTTGTACACCCTCGCCATGCCTATTCAATGTACTACTTGAAGTCTTAGCTGGAGGGTTATGGCAAGTGAGGGATATCAAGGGGATACAAATTGGAAAGGAAGAATTCCTCACATTCTGATAAATTGAATTTCATTGAAGACACAGACGTAAATCCACATACCCATGGACACCTGAGTTTTGATAAAGAAACCAGAAATACAAAGTAAAAAGACTGTAATTACTATAAATTTCAATGAACTTTATGGCTGCAAGCTGAAAAAAGCAAATAGATCCATGTCTATCAACTTGCAGAAAACTCAACTCCAAAAGGATCAAAGACCTCAACACAAAATCAGATACACTGAACCTGATAGAAGAGAAAGTAGGGAATACTCTTGGACTCACAGGAAAAACACAGGAGAAGATTTCCTGGACAGAACAACCATAGTACAGGCATTAAGATCAATAATTAATAGATGGTACTTCACAAAACTGAAAGATTTCTCTTAAGGACACCATCATTTGGAAAAAATGACAGCCTACAGAATGGAAAAATGTTTTCTCCAAATCCATGTCTGAGAGAGGAAATACATCCAAAATATATAAACAATTACAGAAACTTACTTTCAAAAAGCCAAATAACCCAATTCAAAAATGGGGTACAGATCTAAATAGAAAATTCTCAATAGAATAAAACAAAATGGCTGAGAAATACTTTTAAAAAAAAGGTTCAATAGCTTTAGTAATCAGAGAAATGCAAGTCAAAACTACTTTGAGATTCCATCTTATACATATTATATGGTTAACATGAAATACATGTTGGTGAGGATATGGAACAAGGAGATTCCTCCTCCATTTCTGCAAGGAGTGTAAAGTGATACAATCACTATGAAAATGAATATGGTGTTTCCTTGGAAAAATGGGGCTCAATTTACCTCAAGACCCAGCTGTACCATTCCTGGTCAGATGCCCAAAAGGAGGCTCTATTCTTCCACAGAGACATTTAGTCAACCATGTTCATAGTAGCTTTATTCATAATAACCAGAAATTAGAAACAACCTAAATGACTGTCAACTGAAGAATAGATAAATATTACATTTACACAAAGGATTATTTGCTCTTTAAAAAAAATGACATCGTGAAATTTGGTGTCAAATGAATAGAAATGAAAAGAATCATCCTGAGTGAGGTAACCCAGACCTGGAAATCAAACACAGATTATATGGACTTATAAGTGAATATTAGCTGTTAGGTCAATGATAATCATGCTACAATTCACAGACCCTGAGAGTCTATGTGTGGTGATATTTTATTTGTGCACCCCTATAAAGCTTATCAGGGGATCAGAGGAAAAGTCAACCAGTATCTTGAACATAGAGGTTAGGCAGTGGTATCACAAACCTTTAATTCTAACATTTTGGAGGCAGAGATCCATGTGGATCTCTGTGAGTTCAAGGCCACACTGGGAATATAGCCAAGTGTGGTGTCACATGCCTTTAATCCCAGTACTAGTTAACCATAGAGGTCTGGAGGTCTGGACAGGCAGACAGGAAGTGATAGAGCTGGGCAAAAAGAGGAAGTGATGAAGCTGGGCAGAGAAAGAAAGTAACATGGCAGGGCACAGAAGGATATGGAGGCATGAGTATAGAGGAAGTAGCTCTCTCTTTGGCTGAGGATTTCCTAGAAGTAAGACGTGGCTAGCTTGCTCAGCTAAGTAACAAGAAGGGTTGTATGGGGGATGCATGGATCTCCTTGGAAAGGGGAATTGTATGAGTAGAATGGGTGTGGGTGGGAACAGGAACAGGAGTGATCGGGTTGGGCGGGGGGATAGAAAGAGAGAATATGAAGAGTGGCAATTCGGGAGGATTTGGGGTACAATGTGGAAATCAAGTCCAGTAGAAAATCTCAGGTTTTTAGGAGGGTGACCCAAGTGAGGACTCTTGATAATGGAGGATTCAGAGCCTGAACCAGCCATTCAGTTCAAAAAGGCAAGACTTTCAGAGATGGGACTTCAACTCCAACCAAGACACAAAACATATTGCCTCTAATCTGTCCTACCTGCAAGACATAGTGTGGCATTAGAGGAACAGAACTTGTGGGATGGCAAAACAATGACTGGTTTAATTTGAGTCCCAGTCCATGAGAAAAATCCCATACTTGACACTGACTGGAACACCAGGAACTGTAGGCTGGATAGCCCAGATACCTATGACAGAAAAAAAAAAATCAGTGAAATGATACTTAATGTTATCTTTATATACTGATAGATTGTTGTCTATCCCAGGGGTCATCAAAGAGGTTTCCTATGACAGAAAATGGAAGCAGGTACAAATACTCGCACCCAAATGTGAGGCAGAGAGTAAGAGTCCAAATTGGATCCCTCCCCTTGGAGATTGGGGAACCCCATGGAAGATGGAGAGGATATGCCTAGGAGGCCTGCTGTTCTCTAAAAGTAAACAGATTAGGAGTAGTTCTGGGAAAGAGAGGAGGTAGGAGGGACTGGTGAGAGGAAGAAGGGGAAATTGTAGTCAGGAGAACTGAAAACAAAATTATTAAGAAAAAGTAATCCCAATGCAATAACTAACATAATTTTTATATCAGATATTAGATACCATAGATTACTTTTCTATCTTTTTTATGTATATTCTATCACACACACACACACACACACACACACACACACACACAAAACACGTCATGGTCAAAACAGAGCAATGGAAACTCCAGCAGTTAAAGGGGTTCAAAGAGTCTGATATTCTTGATTCTCATGGCTAATAGTGTTGCTAAAGGAAATCCACTGCCATATTTAGATGAGATATTAATGATTCCAGATGGAGAGGTATTCCACTCCAGAATCAATCACAAAATCAGTGCACTGAACCAGGCATCAGAGCTGAGACAAAGTGAGATACAGGAACTTGGAGCCATAGAAGTAAGAGGCAGTAACCACCCAGAAGAACAAAAGACTGGACAGAGGGGTCAAAATTAGCGTAGGTTGTTTGTGCTATGGGGTGGGTTCCCTGGTAAAATTTACTAAGTTAAAATGATCACAGGCTGCATTCCATTGCATGAATGTCAAAATAACAAAATCTGTTTATATCGATGTTTCTTGCTCTAACTTTAGTTATGTAAAAATGTCTAGATTTTTGTAAGTCTTAATATTGCTAAGCCAAGTGCTAAAGAGTTGACCTGACCCCAGATCAGTTCAGCTCCAGAGGAGAGATAAAAGGTCAGATCTGGATAGACCAATGGGTGAGTGGATGATTCGACATGTGTAATAGGCCATGCTAGCAGTGGAAATAAGATGAGCTAGATTCCCTAGGAGAATCTGGAATTCTCTGCATTTCTGTCCCTTGAAATACAAATGGGCTGGGACTAGCTACATCTTAATGCTGTCTCCTCTTCACCTCAACCAGGTAAGGTTGCTCTGATCTTGCAGATCTTAAAGTCTTTGCCTTTGTTTTCTTGACATGTTTTGAATACTCTCTTGTGTGTGGACTGTTCCAGTCTATTTTAGTAAGTTTATAACTAGGTGTCATTTTACTGGAGAATATGTTATTTGTCATTCTCTTCCTCATGGGTAGTTTGGGTGAAAATGGTTTTAATGTTCACAGGAAGGTAGAGAGTTACTTGGCCTATGTATTAATTTGTAAATGAAGAGAATTACTACTTGCAAAGCAGAGACCCTCAGGGGAATGACCATGTGGAAAAACAGGTTTTTACAATGGGGGGTGTCTTCCAGTAGGGCCTACTCCATGGCAACAGTGTTAGTGTGAGGAATGAATAGAGAAAAAGTGGGGGAAGAATTGCAAATTTTGCCTTCTGCTTCTTCCCTTCAATAGAGGGATGCAGTTCACCTTGCCATTGTAAGAGAACAGGACTGAAGCTCCTGAAACTATAAGCACAAATAAAGATTAATTGATAGCTTCTAAAATGTTGTTGGTTATTTGTCCTGGTGAAAAAAGTCTAACTGGAGCTCCTTGATTACCAACTCAAAAAGGTTTAAAAATAAAAGCAGAAAACATTTCAGTGCTAAAACAAAACCCAGTGGTTCAGAATTGTACTAAACACTAGAGTTTGGTTTTAAGCAACAAGAACAGACACAGGAATAGGTAACAAAATCTTTCCACAAGAGAGAATTGATGTAGCTCATGTGCTCAAGGAATACAGGAACACAAAGAATTTTGTCAAAAAGGGTTACTCAGACTATCCTGCTGTTATTGAAGTGGAAGGTGGTGAGGCTGAGTTGTATTTAGACAAAAGATGAAGGATTTGTATAGTCTAGAGAGTGTAAGTTATGCTATAGAATGAGAAGTACCTGGTGTAACCTAATCCTACTGACCAAACTTGTTTTGCTTCATGTTTATTCACAGAAAAGCCAGCATTAGCAGATTTATACTCCTTGACATTATTTTCCCTTCTTTCCTGTCACAAAACAATATGTGAATGTCTATGTTTAGAATTTTAAAATGTGTTTGAAACTATAGTTTAAATTACAAAATTAAAAGCAGATTTTGCTGTCTTCTTCTGTGTAATAAGGCTTAGTAGCTGATACTCTGCCCTGCCAAATTGAAAAAAGAAAGCAAACTTAAAAATCATTGAAGAACCAAAGCACCCCCATTTCAAACAAGCACCTCACCCCAGCTTGAAACAGGCCTGAGTTTCAAGATTCTCAGAACTGCTGACATAGGTCCAAGGACAAAGTCAAGATGTTTGAAGGACTATCTGGTAACAATTGATTATCCACAGAATGCCCCAATACCAGTGGTAATCTATAAATTTTGACAAACAACGGGTTAAAACTACAAACTTAGATAACTCAGAAATTCTGAAAAGCCCCTAAAACTTGAGCCAATCAGAATTATACCCTTACTAGCACCCCAAATGATGTAACCTTGTAGTTTTTGCCTTTAAAAACTGAGCTTGCAGAGAGGCGGGCACCTCCTCTAGCCTCCACTGTGTCTGGGTGCTGGACCAAGCTCCCTGCTGTGGTTTGAATTGAAATAAACCTTGCTTTTGCATTTCAGTGAGTTTGAGTCTCTGGTGGTCTCTTTGGTGGTCTCTCACCAGTGGCACAACATTTGGGGGCCCGCCTAGGATTTTGGTGGACCTCAGAGACCACCTAGAGACCCTGAGCCTCAAACAGTTATACCAGCTGATCGGGTGAGTCTGTCTGTCTTGCTTGTTTGTTGGTTCTGTTTTCTGATTCTCCTTTCTGATTGCTGCCAGCAGCTATCTGTATCTGAGAGGCTCTGCACCATAAAAGCGAACCTGGAGGAGTGGGGAGATGTCCCCTCTCCTCATCTGGGCAAAGGTCTCCAGTATGAGGCCACTTTGCCAGGAACCCACAAGGGTCCCATCTGTATCTGGGGATTGGGAGACTGTAGACTTGTCCCCATCCCATCTGTAGGTCTTTGGCATAACCAAGGCTCCCTCTCTGGACACCCATCTGCCTGGACCATCTGTCCACTGAATTCTGTAAAGGGCCCTTGTTCTTCCTTTTGGTCTGACTGTCTTGTCTGTCAATGTAATTTGTTATATTTCTTCTCATAATTCATTTGCTAAGACACTGCAGACCGTGACACAGGGGTTTTGTCTGCAGGCACCAGGAGAGCTGTTTTGTTGTCTTGTCTTACGTTGTAAAAAATTTTGTTTGCATTTCTGTTGGAATGTCTTACCTATATGAATGCATAAGTATGTAAAAAAATGTGGCCACAAGTATGTGTGTTTTATGCCTGAACTTGTGTGTGTGTTGTGTGGGGCATTTACCCACCACCCCCATCGTTCCCCAGAGTTTTCTTGAGTGCAATCAGCAGGAAATATTAGATAGAAGGATTTATTGCAGAGAATATCGCAGAGATAAATAGATAGAAAATAAAGGATAGCCTCGAGAGGGCCTAGAACCTATTCCAATGGGCCCCGACTGTCTCTGGCCCAGGGTTTTTATAGAGACACCAAGGGGTGGAGCAAAAGACCTTCTCCCCCAGCACAGCCAAGTGCAGACCATCTCAGACACCTGCACTCAGGCCCGTGGTCCTGATCATCCTCTATTTGGACCTGCTGGGTAAAGCCACGAGGAACCCAAGAATGGGCTCCCACAGGTCCCCCCTTCTTAATATATAAAAAAATAACTATTAATGACTTACAGCAATCTCCATAGCTGTTACACCTCCCAGTATGGGAATAGAGGATGATATAGATGGCATTTCTCTTTTGAATTAGGTCCAAGGTGACCACAGCAGTCTTAGCTGCCTCAAGCCCTTTCTAAACCAAAAACTCGGCGACTACAAACTTAAAGAATCCCTTAGCTTCATCATTACCATTAACAGGTTAACATAAATATTGCTATACATAGTCACAATTCTCTCATCTTACAACTCAAAGCAAACTCTTAACAGAACCATTTGAATTAGCATATATGGTGCTATATATAATTAACAATTTTCTCCATCTTACTTTAACTCAGTCATTTGAATTTTCTTGTTAACAGAACATAGGGAAAACTTCGATGTATTCACATCAAACTTAAACATTTCCTCAACTCCACAAAACCAGGGTGCATTAATATCAATAGGTTTCTGCGACCATAATTCAATCTCATAGCTCCTCCTTTTCTTTATAATTTTTAAACAAAAACTCAAACCTAGTTAGAGGAACCCAAATTTACAGTTCCTATCAACCCGTATTAAATACAGTATTCTCAACCTAACCATTAACACTTTGAAAACTTTTAGCAAAACATCCAAAAGCAGTTTCTTAATAAAACTCTTTACACACTTTAAAAGTAGTCTCTTATACCCCATTTGCAATTTCTTACTAACAAAAGATGACATTAATCCACTCAAACAACAATTTAAATTAAATAGACTAAGGAATATTAACTCTCCCTTTTCTTTATAATTTTAATCAAAATCTCAAACCTAGTTAGAAAAACCAAACTTTTCTGTTTAAACAGTTCCATTTGTAACACAAAACCAGTTCCATAAGTAATTCCATTTTTACATAAACATTTCCACAAAATAATTCATAAATCACCAGTTAATAAAGCATATATGCATACACAAAATTGCATCTTGATTCTAAGTAGAAATACATTTCTTCATTTAAACAGTTCCATTTTTAGCCCAATTCCAGAAAACCATTCCTAGGTCATTACTCAAGACTGTCCCATTGCAATGAAATTTCCATTGTTATTTTCTTAAGTCTTAAAATTCAAATGATAAATTCTGGCACTAGCCTTCCAAATATGAGAAATCTATAACCAAAATCTTTTTGTAATTTTATCTCATTTTAAGTTCAAAAAGTTCAAACAAGAAAAATTCTGGTATCAGGGTTTTACTTCCAAATATGAAGAGACGTTTTTCAACCAAAACTTTTTGCAGTTAATAATTTTTGTTCAAACAAGCGTCTCTGAACTTTTGTTCTCAAGCCAGAGACCTTTTTAGGTACAGTAGTATTCTAAACCGCACCGTTTTTGATGTTATCTCAGGTTTTTCTGTGTTGCGTCGATTTTCCACGGATCTCAGCTGCGAATGCCTTGTTCTGGTTCTGGCGTCCACCATTCTTAGCTTCTTAGCGGCTTCTGGAGCTTTTGAAACCATTCAGACTGCCTACTTTGCAGTCTACTGGGACACTAACCTTCTGTGTCTCGGGTTCTTTCACCATATACATTAAGAGTAGATTCACACTTAACATTTATACTTTTTTACAAACTCACATAACATGTGCTTAAGCATAAACTCACTCAACATTTACACATTTTTACAAACTCACATATAACGTATTAACATCTACTTATTTTTACTTTAAGGAAACTATAGAACTACTTTAGCAAATATATTTCTTATTAATTCTTATATACTTATATTCATTCCATCTTATTTCTTATTTAAACTTACATTTACAACTAGCATGTTACATGTCTTAAGACTACCTTAGATACTTTTTACAAACTTATATTCTTAAAGGAACTCTATAGATCTATTTTACAAACTTATATAGGCTACCATTAGCATATATCTAACTTAGCAAACACCTAAATATTTCTTAACACAGATCTAACAAGACAGAATTTTTACAAACTCACATATCTTATTTTCGTCTTTCTACTTCTTACTCTTAATTATTATCACCATCTCTATTAGAAAGATTCTCTTAACTAGATAGGAAGTACGTACATCATTTCTAAAGCTTAGAGTTTATAGTCAGCTTTGTTATAAAGCACTGGGATTTAGTGAGTGTTGTTGTTATAGAATTGTGATAGTTGTTGCTAGAGGATTGTAATATTCTCGGGACGACGCCACACTCCAAAGTTGCCAGTTCTCTCAGCCGTTCTGGACCAGCAGAGATGCACTGTCAACGGTAGACGGTTTTTAACTAGAGGCTGTCCCTTCACCCAAATTCATAATAGTCCCCTAAGTGCTTCAATTCAGACAAACGTTTCTATTACAGCAGTGTTTTTGGTTTGTTCTACTGAAAAACTTCACTTCACGCTGAGGGTGAAATTACCTTATTTAGCTGCTGTAAAGCTTGTCGCCAAATACTGCACAGCTACTAGGTGATATAAAGTATTTTTCTAAAGGAGCTAGTAAAGCCAAAAGTGGCACAGCTCTGAACTCTGTTTCCTCACTGTTTGCATTAACCACTGACAAAACCTCAGAAACACTAATCGAGCCACTCTCATTCCGCTTTCTTTATAGGAACGTCATTGGAGCTGACTTTTCTTAGTTCCACGCTCCTTACTGTCATCGGAGCTGACTTTTCTTAGTTCCACACTCTTTACCAGATGCTCTGGTAACCACGGAGCTTCATTCTCCTCTTGTGAAAAAACACAAACATGTCCTCAACCCCATATTAACACAGGATCGGGACCCTTCCATAATCCCGAGTAAGGATCTTTCCATTTCACTTGAGTTTCAGGATTTAGTATTTTCCCTTCATTAGCTTTAACTCTTGATGTTATTAGCAGCGGTGATATTTAGCATTGATTTCTTATAGGGATCTTTTAGGTGAAGCAACTCTTTTGTAAGACAGCTAGATTTTCTGAAGTTTGTTTCCCATCTAGAAAGCAGTCATTTCTTTTTTGAATGCCTGTTTCCTTGTCTCCTTATTAGATTTGCAAAGGAATTACTCATTGCAGGCAGTTTGTTCAAAAGGCAAAGAACTTTAATTTCAACATAAGTTTCTTCATATCTAAGACAACGTTTAGTGTATAAACTGCTTTCCCTTGTTTTTAGGATTTTAAAGTGGCTTGTTTGCTCTTAAAGGTAGCTTTTTGTCATCCAACTACCATAAAAACTTTGCATGGCTATTAGGGTAAATAAGGCATTTTACCAACGGAGCCCCAAACTGCGAAGCACCTAGTTCTGTATCCTTTCAATTTTTCATTGGAACTGACACTTAAATCCTTAGGCGATTTTCCTCCTTATTTTTAAAAGCTGTATTTTAATTTTAGAGCTGACAAAAGTGTTTCAGGGCAATGTCGCCATCTTTAGTGGAAAAACTACCTTTCCCAGAATGCATTTCCCTTATATCAGTTCATAATAATATCAGTACCTTATATCATTCCCTTATTGCAAGCTAGCTTTTGGACTTCATTTCTTATCGTTCTTTTTGGGTCTGAGAGTCAACTTCGAAGTTCTTTTTTACCAGACTTGCTTACAAATTCTTGCCCTGGAGGTTTGAACAAAGTCTCTTGCCTTTGCAACCGGAGATTTGAACAAGCATTTTACATTTTCAGCTATGGTACATTGGGAGGTTCTGGTCTCTCCTCAGCTGGCTTTAACAGGTGTCTCGCCTTCATTTGACACTGGCCCCGGATCAGAGCTGCACCTGCCTCATTAGCCAGCATTGAGGCTGGCATTCCTGATAGCAACTTTCTTCAGGGCTTGTGTTTGCCTTAGCCAGTCAGTGAAAAACAAGATCATTTGCAACAGAGCTTTTCCATACCGTCTTCAGAGAGATTTTCTCCCACTGATCTTATTCTCATTTTGCTTCTTCCTTCTCCCCCAGATGCAGAGCTTATCTGTCTGCGGCTCTGTACCTCTGCTAGCTGCCTTTGGAGGTAGGGTCTTTTTTTTCTCCCCCGAATATACCTCAAATTCTAGCAGCTTTGTCAGGTCATGCATTTTCTGGGGAGGAATCTGTCCCCTCTGTTTCTTCAGAGTCTTTCTCCCAGACAGTTCCCAGTTTGGTCTCAGTTTATCCCCTCTACCCCAGAAACAGTTTCCGACACTACAGCTGCGGCTTTCCCTGCTACTGAAGGTAGGGGCTTTTTGTCCTTTTCTGTTTTCAGGGTCTGTGTGGTTTGCATACAGACTGAAAACAAGGAAAGGTTTTTGCCATTTCTAAACTCCCATTAGGAGAGGTGTTTTGCCTCATCAGGCCTTCACCTGGCCCAGTCCCCCAGTGGGTTGCATTTGCTTGTCTGGGTGCTCAAGGACAGAGCTTATGTCAGAGGCAATCACCCCTCAGAGCTACACTCCCTCAGCTCACCGGGAGTCAGCTGAAACAAAGCTTTCTCAAAGAGATGCTTTCTCTGACAGAAAAGAAAGCTTTACTCCTGGATAGTTCTGTTCTGCCCTGGTTGGGCTCTTTCCCCAGACAGCATTCTGACTCAGCAGCACGACTGCTTCAGACACAGTTCAGCTTTACTGTTTTCCCAGAACGGTCCTTTCTCTGATAGGAAAGCTTTTTCTCAGATTTCTTTTTGCAGCTGTGGACCTATAAACCCGGGACTTGTAGGAAAGCAGACAACTGTGCTGTTCCCACCGGCTTTAGCTTTGTTTATTAGCAGTTTTCCCCTGGGTCCTGCACCTTCCCTCCTCAGCTCTGTGCTCCAGGAAGTTTGCAACTGCAGGAACCCTAGTATCCCCGAAATGCACTCCAACTCAGAGACATTGGCCAGTCACCCCTGGGTTTTTGGTCAGAAGTGAGAATACAGTGCTAACAGTTTGCATTGCTTCAGGGGATCTTTGCATTAGGACGATAGGGAGCACCTTTTCATTCTGAAATGCTCACTCAGAAACAAAACCCTTGATGCCTCAGCTTGGCTGTAACTGAAAAGCTTGGTTTTTTGCTTTTCTCAGGCAAAGTTTCCTGCCCTTTTGGGGCTCTCTGTAGCTCTTCACCCACACTCTCCCAAGTGTTTCCCTCAGGGTACTCTGACCCACTGTCTTTTACTAACTTGAAGAGACAGAGCTTAGAAGAGGTTTTTAGGAACTTGTCCCTGCCTCCTGCATTGCAGGGAGGATTTTTAAAGCTTGAAAGAGAACTTAGAGGTTTTGCTGTCTTAGGTTTGTTGTTTTCCCTTAGAGCTAATCACAGGTGGTCCCCATACTAATATCTTCAGGTGATTCTAATTTTAGTCCTTCTAAGAAAGAGAGTTAAAGGCTTTAGTTTTTAAGTTTCTTAAGAGAGAAAGATTAAGGCTTTTTAGAGAGATTCCCCCCCCCCAATTTTCCAAGAAAAGCTTTTAGTTTAAGAGAAAGATCCCCCCCACATGAGAAAGACCAACTTTTCCCAAAACTTCAACTTTAAACTTTGGCTTCTTATACCCCCATTTTTGACTCAGGGAAAAATCACTTTCTCCTGCCACTTGGACTTAGCATTTCAGCTGTCCCCAGGTCAAAAGCTTCCATAGGAAACTTTTTCTTCCCCATAAGCTCAAAGAAGAGCTTTTTTACTACCTGAAAAGCCCAAAAATAGATTTTTTCCCCAAGTTTGCTTTCATAGTCCCCAAAGTTAGGAAACTGAAGAGTTTTTCTGTCTAGTTGCCTTACTTATTCCTACACAATCTTACACTTCTAAGTTTTTCCTACACTATATTACTACCCTATACCTTACTTATTTTTCACAGATAGAAATTGAGAAAGGGATAGAAGATAGAAAATTTTGACAGAAGAGAATTTCGCTGCAGCATCGCACATGCTTCCAGTCCGCTTTCCTTTTCTCTCGAGGATAAAACCCCTGCCTCCCAAAAATATATATAAAATATATTTTTTCCATAACACCGGCATGCCTTTCCACTGGCAGGGCTGACAGCACTTTCACCAAAAACTCTGTAATAAAACTATTATTTTCCTTTATTTTTAGTCCCTATTACTTTGTCTTTAGTCCCTGTTCATTTGTCTTTAGTCTGTCCCCCCTTTTTTTGTTCCCCCTTTTTTTCTTTAGTCCCTTTTTTTTTCTTTTTTCTTTAGTCCCTGTTCAGGCGCCATTCTGTGGGGCGTTTACCCACCACCCCCACAGTTCCCCAGAGTTTTCTTGAGTGCAATCAGCAGGAAATATTAGATAGAAGGATTTATTGCAGAGAATATCGCGGAAATAAACAGATAGAAAATAAAGGACAGCCTCAAGAGGGCCTAGAACCTATTCCAACGGCCCCGACTGTCTCTGACCCAGGGTTTTTATAGAGACACCAAGGGGTGGAGCAAAAGACCTCCTCCCCCAGCACAGCCAAGTGCAGACCATCTCAGACACCTGCACTCAGGCCCGTGTTCCTGATCATCCTCTATTTGGACCTGCTGGGTAAAGCTATGAGGAACCTGAGAATGGGCTCCCACAGTGTTGCAACTGGATGGCCAGCAAAAGAGACAGAGGTCCCTTTGGTTACTTTCTTGCTCTCTGACCAGAGTTCGGGCAGCAGGCAGGAACTCACAGCAACGAGTCTGGCAGACAGAGGCTGTGTAGCCCAGGGCTCCGCTGAGTGAGCTAGGAGGGCTGTGAGCACCACACAGCCCACACTTGAATGCCACATGGGGACTAGGCATGTCTGGACCCTGGGGAGGGCTGTGAGCACTGTCAGGCCCTGACATAGCCAGCAGTTTCGGGCTGGGCCCCTGTGCACAGCGCAATGGGGCAGAATGGTGGGAGCCAGTAGGGGCCCCTGAGGAGCTCAAAGTGTGCCTGAACCAGGGGCTGGTGGAGAACTAACTGGCCATCCAGAGTCACAGCTGAGAGTGACGTACAAGTCTGTGGGCCCAGCCAGGGACAGGGAGTCCCTTCCAGTCTGCCATTCTCTGGAAGTCCCTTCCAGTCTGCACTTGAAAATCTGTTAACAACAATCTTTTGTCCTCATGGTGTGCACTTCCCTATCCTCTTCCTCTCCCATGCTATTGGGTGGGGCTCCCAAGATCTGCCCTGGGGCTAAAATCTTATCAAGGTCTGGCTCCAAGAATAAAATGTCACTGCCTATGGTTGCTAAGTTACCACGACTATGTTATAAGGCTAACCAAGAGTTTCTTGTCTGTGGTACAGTACTGACACAAATTTAAGTTATTCTAGCCGGGTGGTGGTGGTGCACGCCTTTAGTCCCAGCACTCGGGAGGCAGAGGCAGGCGGATCTCTGTGAGTTTGAGGCCAGCCTGGGCTACCAAGTGAGTCCCAGGAAAGGTGCAAAGATAAACAGAGAAACCCTGTCTCGAAAAAACCAAAAAAAAAAAAAAAAAAAGAGTTGTTCTTGTTATGATATATGCTTGTAATTCTGTTCTCGTCTAAAATATTGTTGCTTTACAATATATTCTAAACTACTGAGGGAAATCACAAGAAAGACTTTGGTAAGAGTTTCTATGTTTAAAAAAAGTGAATTTATCTGGAATAAATGTCTGAGGGATCAAAGAAAAGGACTTAGGGTACATAAAAGATTGTAAAAAGTCAGAGAGGCTGCGATATAAACTATATTTGTTATGGTTTCTTATATCTGCAAATACTGAATTTAAAAGTTAATTCTGGTTGGGTTTCATTTTTAAAATGGCTAATGATTCTGCAAAATGCTTATGTATGCATGTATGCGGACAGGTATGTGACTCGATTTAACTGTATTTGTAAATGTAAGCTAGCTTTAATGGTATTTATGTGTATGTAACTTGGATCCAACTGTATGTATGTATTCAAGTAATTATTGTTTAAAAACATGCTTTAAACAGCAACCACGTGGTGACCTCATGGGCAGCCATGTGAATGGCAGCTATCTTTTACTAAGGTTATAAAGATCTACTCAGGTTAACACCTAAGTACTTATATCTTTACCAAGTGTTTAGCAACAAGCTTGTAGAGAATTTAAATAGATGGCAGCATATGTTTAATACATAAGATATTTAATAAATATTAAAACTGCACTTAAATGAATTTATACATAGGAATATACCTTGCTCTGGCAGCTAAACTTTATAATCTAAGATTTACCCATGTAATAAAATGATAAGTTTTTAAAGACATAAAAAGATCATAGGAAACTGCTGAGATTTGCAAATGTGTGGCAGAACTAGAGTCCCAAAAAGAGTCTAGTTACAATGGTGGACCTTAGCAGTTTTGAAAATGTCAGTGCCAAATGATGATCACTGGAAGCACCAGTCATAAAGAAACAAAGCAGACAGGCTATGGATATGCTGCCAAGGATAGGGTCAGAGCCACAAGCTCCAAATGCTAACCAGATACTGAAATGTTCATGTCTTGTGATGCAGCAAGACAATGACCTAAGGAGTCTGACAATGGGCTTAAAATAGCTTCTGACTCCCTTTGGGAGTTAAAAAATTGTTTTACAAGGGTGGCCTAGGACTACCTCTATGTCGGATGTTTGCATTGAGATTCAACAATGGCAAAACTGCAGTTATAAAATAATGTTGAAAAAAATTGAGAACCAGTAACTTAGAGAATGTTTTTCCTTTCCCAAGGTACATTCAGGCTTATTATAGTCAGGTTAAATAAGTACTGCTGTAATATTATACGGATAAGTTTACTCAGTCCTTTGCATATGTTTTCAGGGTTGAGCTTGAAATAAGTAACTAGAAACAAAGTTTGTCTATTCAGATATACCTGGACAGCCCTCATACTTTAGTGATCTGCAGACCATGGCATTTAAATGTTGCTCTAAAAGCTTATTGTATCAGCCAGACTTCCAGATCCTAGCAATGACCCAAGGTCTCCAAAGAAGATTACATACATACCATAACATCTCTGCCTGGATTATGGCAACACTGATCATAGGGCAAGATGCCCCAATGCAAGGCGTGCCACCAGGACCCAGCCCAGACTGTGGACAAGTAGCAGGACACTGGAATTGATTGCACCCTTTTGCCTGGACAAATCAAGATGAGTCTTCTGCGTCCCTATTCCACAGGAAAAATACTCTGCATTATGGGCCTGATGGTGGCACTTACAGGGTTGGAAGCTTCTTGGTCTGCACTCAAATATAATTTATCCTTCTCAGATCTCTGATAGTACTGACATCTAGGTTAACTATAACTTTGTCAGCTTGGCAGCATCAGACAACCAGATCCTTCTGCCAGCTTGTTAGCTCACTTTTAAAAAATGTTCTAAGATATAAAAGTGATTTAAGATAAAAAAAAGTTTCAGATTGCTTTCCTGTTCTATGAGAGTTTAGCATTTAATAGAGTTCTGAACAATGACTACTTACTGTTGAGCCACAAGCTCAACATTTTAGATTTATTTTAGATGTCATCTAAATATGTCTAAATATAAACCTAAAAGTACTTCTCATCAGGCCAAAAATCTCTGTCCAGTTTATACCTGGCATTCTGGACAGAAGGAAAATGCACCTGCTTTAACCCAAATCTGTAGTTCTCATTGGGACTCAGAGATATGAGTCCACTCCTGCTGTTTTGCAGATACCCATTACCTGCTTTGTCTACAATATTGATTTCAGTACAAATTGGTAATACTAATGTATCTACAACTTTTATGTCTTTTTTTTTTTTTTTTTTTGGTTTTTCGAGACAGGGTTTCTCTATGTAGCTTTGCGCCTTTCCTGGGACTCACTTGGTAGCCCAGGCTGGCTTCGAACTCACAGAGATCCACCTGTCTCTGCCTCCTGAGTGCTGGGACTAAAGGCATGCGCCACCACCGCCCGGCCTTTTATGTCATTTTATAAGATAGTTTGTGTTGGCCTCAGAGGATTAAGAGTCATAAAACTTGGATCTACTTCACAGGGATCAGAAGGACCCAGATAAGTGCAGATTCCTAAGGATGGTATTTTTCCTCTCTTCTGATCTTGGGACTCCTGTTTTTTCCAATTACTAAGGGTATGGGACTAAGGGTTCCATATAAGTTCATAAATTTTAACCTCTGTTCCTAGTTTAAGTTTGTCTCAACAGATTTCCACTTGACTGGCAGTCACCTCCAAGCTTCAGTTGCTGAATACACTACTCCAGACGATTGTGAGCTCCAGACTTGCTAAAAGCTGATTGGCATGGACTAGCCCAGCCAACATGATTCTTCCCTGTCTCTCCTGGGTCAGACAGCCACATGCTTCTGACAAATGCCCCATTGCCCAGTCTTTGACTAGCCTCTTAGTCTTTGGGGAGCCCTGACAATGGAACTCCAATGCCAGCTCGAAGCAGTTCCAGAAGAGAATAGTCATCCCATGTTCCCTGTCCAGAATAAGACTGAAGTGCTGAGTCAAATAGAAACTCCCTGACATAGAGGCAAAATGGCCATTATTAACTACTTCAATTTCCACACTAATAGACCCATTAACAGTCAGTCTTGCTTCTGGTACTAACCCTCAGGCCCTGTATACTCAACTGGCTGCTCCAATACATAAGACAGAGGCTGGGTACAATTCAGCTCGTGTTATATACCCGCAGAGACAAGGGACACCCACAAGCTGGCCATTAGGAACCCATGATTGGGTTCCATTAGGCACATGAGAAGGGGGGAATAAAGAACCAAAGCACCCCCATTTCAAGCAAGCCCCTCACCCCAGCTTGAAACAGTTTTTAGTTTCAAGATTCTCAGAACTGCTGACATAGGTCCCAGGACAAAGTAATGATGTTTGAAGGACTATCTGGTAAAAATTGATTATTCACATAATGCCCCAATGCCAGAGGTAATCTATAAAGTTTGACAAACAGCAAGATAAAACTACAAAGTAAGATAACACAGAAATTCTGGAAAGCCCCCAAAATTTGAACCAATCAGAATTGTGCCAATACTAGCACCCCTAAATGATGTAACCCTGTAGTTTTTGCCTTTAAAAACTGAGCTTGTAGAGGGCCAGGCAACTCCTCCAGTTTCCACTGTGTTGGGGTGTTCAACCAAGGTCCCTGCCATGGCTTGAATTGAAATAAACGTTGCTTTTGCATTTTGGTGAGTTCATGTCTCTGGTGGTCTCTTTGGGGGTCTCTTGCACGGTTACAACAATCACTACATCATGACAAATAAGAATTGGGTACAAGATATAGTTGATAACAAATTCAAACAGCAAATGTCCATCATCAAAAGCTGCATAGGAAGCAGTACCAGACTGCTTTTAAGGTCACTGTCCCTCAAGAAAATGTGGAAAACTTGAGTGCTATGTGCATCCTGCTGGCTCACCAGGGAGCTTGGCTGACAGCCAAGCATTGCTATGGTTATGGGAAGTGTAACATTTCAATCCAAGAAAAAACCATGTGATTTCATGTGTGTTATCAGAATGACTACTTCTTATTGCTTATTCCATAAATTAAATGTCACCCTCAAATGTAAGCTTTCTGTTTGGACTATATAGAACTGTGTAAAGAAAAAAAAAGAAAGAGATTAGTATTTACACAATGAGCTATTTTAAAAAAAGATGCCATCAAAACACATGTGTTTCTTGCCTAATACCCATCAGATAGAAGTTTGGTTCTTGCTGACATTGTGGGGTTTTTTGCATACCACAGGTGCAGTTTTGGAACAGGTACTCCCAAAGACTTTGATACAGCTCAGACTTACTCTTCTTTTCAAACAGGAAAAAAGGGACATATATTTGTCACTACAAGACCTGGACAAGACTGGGATTATAAACATTTAGTAATAGATAAGGGGGCTCATAGGAACTGGGTGCTCTCTAGGAAGACATTGGCAGTTGAAAGCTGCTGAAGTGGGGAAATCATTGTCTTAATTGGCTTAGCCATTGGTGATTACCTCTACTCCCAGGATCACTTCATACATATGATCATGTGTGTAGCCCTGGTTAAATCCAGTGAGCTCAAAAACAGCATGAGACATGAAACAAGAGAGTGTATTGGGAAGTGAGTTTATAGTTCATGGGAGATAGAGGGAAAAAGAGAATCTGAGATCTGAGCATAATAAAAAACGTATCATATGCTAGTATGAAATTACCAAAAATAACATAAAACAAAAAACACATTATAGTTACTGTTTGTAATCACAATGTTCATAGTCTGATGCATAAAGCATTTCCATTCAAGTGTGATCAGACTACAGATAGGAAGAATGGGAGGCCCATGATAATTTTACTGGGAATCCTGCCATGAAATGACATGTACATTTAAGACAGTGGTTCTCAACCTGTTGGTTAAACTCCTTCCGAATTTGAACGACACTTTCATAGGGTTTGCATATCAGCTATCCTTCATATCAGATATTTACTTTATGTTTTTTAACAGTAGCAAAATCACAGTTATGAGGTAGCAAGGAAAATAACTTTATAGTTGGGTTTCACCACAATATGAGGACCTATATTAAAGCATTGCAGCATTAGGAAAGGTGAGAACTACTAATTTAAGGAAAGAAAAGTTAGACCATGAGTTCTGAAGAGATGCTAATTCTGAGATGCCTGTTCCATCCACAACTTGTTCAGAACACCTTTACAATGCCTATAGGCAGAGAGATTGATTGATTTGTTTATTATATTTATTTGCAGTCTCCATTCCCCTAGTACTTGACTAAATAGGACTTAAATGAGAACATAATGATGGGCACAGTGAATAGGTCACCAAGTGGCTCCTAGTTAACATCTGGAATCAATACAGTACTTACTAAGGTCAAGAATTCCTGAACATTGTTATATTTTTTTTGTTTTGTTTTTGTGGTTTTTCCAGAAAGGGTTTCTCTGTGTAACAGCCTAGGCTGTCCTACAACTCACTCTGTAGACCAAGCTGACCTTGAACTCACAGAGATTCACCTACCTTTGGCTCCAGAGTCCTCGATTAAAGACATGGACCACCACTGCCTCCAGTTAATGCGTGTGAAAATCAAACTGACTTGATGGTGTCTAGCTCTGGTTCATTGAAACATAATGGTCACATTCTGGAAAATTATTGGGTGGACTTGATGCTCATGAGCACAAGGTTTTCTCAGGACATTCAAGACAGTCTATCATGTGTTGCATAACATTAGTCAGGATTTCCAATGATGTTTAGTCTTGGTAGAATCTCCAGAACATCATCTTCAAGACTTCTAAGATATTTCCTGTCCCTTTGCCATCAACCTTGCTCAAGACAGCCTTGACATTTGTCTTGTCTTTGGCAGATAGGATAGATTATTTCTGAATCTGTCAGAAACCTGAAGTAGAAATGACTTTTCTCACAAGAATTATAGTTAGAAATATAAGGCCTAACCTTTGCATATGCACTAGATTCAGTAAGATGGAATCGGCTGGGTGCTCATGGAATACCCAAGATTTTATAGGTAATACTTGCCTCCATATCATCTATATTTAGAGAGTTTGGCTCAGGGCAAGGGCAGACTTTCCATGTAGTACTAGGAGTATTTCACATATTTGGAGTTCATTTTTCAGGACTGCTCAACACCCAACTTTCAGACATTAACTCAATGAAATTCTTTCATTTTATTTGGGGAGAGTAAATTGATCTACTGAAGGGATTCTCATTTGGTTCAGGTTAGTGGTAGAAATGCAACTGATGAGCTATTAGCAGACTTACACATTATCTGTAGAAGTGTGTATGTGAGCATCAAGTACAAGTGTAGAACAGTGATTGTGAGTTATTGGAACAAGATGTAAGTTGGACTTACACAGCAATATGGTTGCCTATGGCTGAGAGCTATATTTTAAGCACATATAAACAGACACAGTGTCACTATGTATTTTTGTTGATATTTCTAGTGAGTTATTCACTCCATCATAACAAAAGATTGGTTTCTTTAGATTCTTGTGTATTTAGCCTCATAGACCTCACCATAGAGTATGGCAATTGTCTACTCTCTGTGTGTATCTATCTCTTATTTTATTTTCCCAGGAAGAAGGGCATTAGTGAGTGCTTGACCAAATAGAACCAACACACTTACCAATTCCTTGTAGAAGGAGTGCACATGTTAACCATCTAAAACAGTGAGTCACAGTATTTTATCTAAGCAAAAGCTGTCACTCCCATCCTATTTCTATTAAAGTCAAAACCAAGTATAAAGAAAATTCATTACAAAACTCAAAAATGAGTTTTCTTAGTAACAGGAATTTTCTGCTTCTTATGCTATCCTGTTTTGTATATAAAATGTCTTCTGAAGAAATGTAGATGTTTTCTAAGGGGTATTTTTGGAGCTTATACTAGGAGTCCCAAAATTTTAAAAAGTTACTGAGAATAATGTAGAAAATATAACCTCTTAAGAGTTCAGGTTGAGTGGACAGTATGTCATCAAACTTAATTAGGAACCATGTTTATGTTACAGAAGGAGGAGGGGTTATAATTCTCTTGAGAGTAAGGCAGTCTTCATATGTTATAGAGTTTAATAAATAGTTTTGGCTGTTGGTCCTCAGATCCCACTTTATTTGAAACAAGTTCCATTGTTAGCTGCTGGATTCCTCAGCCCCCACCTCACATTTGACAATGGGAACATTCCAATTGAAGACAATCTTCATGTCTGAACTCAACTCTTCATGCTGCACTGACTGGCATGCATCCCAATCCCCTTAATGTGCAATTTGATGTCTGGTTTTGACCATATTTTTGTACTGCACCTCCCTCAAATGTCCTGTTCCCACATGTCACTAGTGGGTACTATAGATGCCAGTGGTGAAGAGTGCAGCCTTACCTTTTATCTCCATAACCCTGTTTAGTGATCCTAGACTCCATGCAAATGCTGTTACATACCAGGCGATCTGGATTTCTCTACTCTCAAGTAGTGTACCATTTCACATAGTTGTCAGGTAGATCTGAGATGATTATCATTTTTAAACTTACCTTTCCTTCAGTGAGCATAGGTGACAGCAGCAGAGTTATGAGAAACAGCATCCCTGAGAAAGAAGCCATAGATGAACTAATTAAAGAAAAAGGTGTGGTAGAATTAAGCAGTACATGGGACACAGACAGTAACTGATAGAAGTTATGCCAAAGGAACTTTGGCTGAAAATTCATTAACAATATAACAAGGGAAGAGTTGCCATGTGGGCTCACAGTAGTGCCTATCTTGCCTCCAATAGGAACAATGCATAAACTAGAAAAGTTTCCTGATGTTCCCTGATGTGTATTTGCATGTGTTGAGCAGATAGACCGATCTGTGTATGTGTATAGGACAACTGAACTGATGGGGCCAGAAGTGGTAATATGTCTGACATTTGTGTTTTCTCCACCACCAAGTCAACATACTTTAGATATGTCCGCCATGCTTTAGTGATTTCATGTCCAGTCTTCCTATGTACCCAAAGCTGCAGATGCATTGTTTATGTCAGATCCAATTTATCCCTCGAAGCCAAAGCCTATGTCTAGAGCTTTAGAGAACCAGGTCTCCCCATGAATAGGAACACTGTGTTGTTAGTTGTAACCCTGTTTTATATCAGCAGTCCCACATTTGAATCCATAGTTTGGATCCCTGTAGTGCATGCTATGTAGATATATTCCTTCCTGTTATTATGCCAGTGAAAATGCAATGTACATTGTTTAAATATTAGTAACTATTCTATAGCCATGACTCATGAGTCATACCAATATGGTTCTTAGATCTTTGGCTGCTCTGAATTTTTCCTGTTTTTCCAGTCCGTGTCAGTTGCAATAGCAGTCCAGATATTGTATCTTGTGCCATGTCATGGATATGATTCATCTTATTTACATTTTCTTTACTCCCAGCAACCCAGAGTCACTCTCCATGTTTCATGAATTTTTACTGAGCACACCATAATATCTGTGGTTAAATGAGTGACACTTAAAATTTCAATTCCCTGTGATTTGTTTACATTTTCTCTAATTAAAGGATATCTATTTGGTATTTACTCATCTCCAAGGAAACTTAAAGCTAACACAAAAACATCTTATTTTGAACTTGAAGTCAAATTTCCCAAATAGGTCACCAAAGTATAAAAATATCCATCTCTAGAACATGTGAGAAAATGCAGATATTAGTACAAGTGATGATCAGGCATAGAATCGAGATTCTCATATGCAGTAAATTTTGATTTACGTCAGCGGTCTCCCCCTCATAGACATCAATAAAAGTGCAGGCCTGGAAAATATCTTGGTTTATTTCTGTCACCACACATTTCGTTGTCATATCATCCAGAATGATGACATTCTTTTTCTCTTGGTGAACTAGTAAACAATGAATTCAATTGCAAGTGACAATGTTTTTCTTTTCTTTCTTTCTTCTCTTTTCTTTTCCTTTTTTTTTGGCACAAACAATCTTTATTGTGATAACACCAGGAGTCCATTGCTCTTGAGGACCTCTGTGAATCTGCTGATTATCTTCTCCATGTTCTTTTCTGCCTGTTTCTGTAGCCTCAATTAGCTGCTTTTTCCGATAGTGGATCTTGGCCTTTAACTTCCATTTCTCTTCCAGATTGGCTGTCATTGCCTGGTACTTTCCCATGACATCATGAGGCAGATATCCCAGGTGAGCTAACTGCAGGAACACAAGGCTGTAAGGATGTGGAAGGTGCCCCAGCCGCACAAGGGTGAGCCAGAGGGCCCTAGAGAGTCTATTAAAGGACACATCCCCTTCTTTCCACACAGGAACTCTTCCTGGCAGCTAGTGAAAGCTATTAGTGTCGTGTTCCAAAAGCTTTCTCCTAGAGTCAATGGAAGGATCTACAACCAGCTAGGAAGTCGCTACTTATTTGAGGGCATGAATGAATCTATCCACACCATGCTCTTTCAGTGCATACACTTTTATAGCTGAATGTCTTCTTCTGTCCTTCCTGCTCCACTGTCTGGACAAATCTCTGCCATTCGCCTGTAAGGCATATGCTTGGACCTAAGTAAACATACAGAGGCTTGTACTATGTGTGTACTGTATAGCCACTAGCTCAAGCTTATTACTGACTAGCTCTTACACTTCAATTAACCCATAATTCTTGTCTACCTTTAGCCACATGGCTTGGTACCTTTTGTCACTTCTGCCTTCACATCTTGCCTCTTCTGTGTCTGGCTGGCGACTCGTGACTCAGCCTTCCTCTTGACAGAATTCTCCTTGTCTCCTCATCCCACTTATACTGACTGCCTGGCTACTGGCCAATCAGCGTTTTATTAAACCAGTGTACCAGCATTATCCCACAGCACACTTTGGTTCTAAGTTCTGCTACATCTACAGCTTCTTTTCAGTCTCATACTTAGCTCCTCTTTTGCCTGACTACCTATGCATTTTTCTTCTGTTCTACCTTAGTTCTTTGTTCTACCTTAGTTCTACCCTGTGTCTTTTGACATTTCCTTTTTTTATACACATACAATCAGCAATTCTCTGGCCAAAGCAAGGTCACAAAGATTGAATTATTTCAGGTCATAAGAGCAGTTAAGAGTTTACACCAGGCAGTGACTGTCAGGCTTTCTTTATGATTCAAGGAGGGGGATGACTTGTAAAAGCCTCAGTGAACTATTAAAGGGAAGAGGGTCAAATGAGTGAGAGAGAGACCTTAGACCAATTAAGGAAATCTAAGAAGGGGGAAAGAGGAATCTATGTGTAATACTGCATTCCTAAGTATTATTAGATAACAAACTAATTAGTAAAACCAAGGTGAAAATAAGTACAAAATGTTAAGAATTCATTATTGTGAGGTTAGCTTGGGGCAGCACTTTCCTATCTGCAGGCAGGGTGAGCACAAGGCATGCTTGTTCCCTATCTATCTAAAGGCTGTGAATCAACAAACCCAGACATGTTGTTAATCTATGTCCTTGGGTGTCTGAGATTGTCTCAAATGAGATAGTTTTGCCTGGACACTTAACACTGACCAAATGTCTGTCAATAAGGATAACTGCAGGAAAGCAGACCTCTAAGTTTACATTGGAGAAAGAACAAAGGCCTGGTTGAGGGTAACAGGTTTTTGCTTGTGTGAGTATTTTCACACACGACTAAAGGGAAGTTATCCCTATACCCGAAGTGTATAGGGAAAGTTGTGCCCAATAAATGATCACACGCTCTATTAACAGTTCTTGGGAAAGAATCAAGTGGGAATACTACAGGAGTACATAGGAAATTCACTGCAGGAAACAACTAATACATTAAAAGGCAATAACACTAAAAACACCTTATGATCTGGCTTCAACCTCCACCAGAGGCCTTGGCTCTATGGGTCAACCTTGTCAATGTCAGCTGAGTGCCTACTTTATATTTCTCTGCCTCATTGTAGGCATCAGCTGAGCCTGTGGCACTATTGGCACTGCTAGTAAGTCAGTGGCATCTACAGATCATCAAGAGAGCAAATGAGGTTTCTTGTTGATCCCCATAAATTTTAGTTTTGAGCAAAGTTGGTCTTGTCCTCAGATCATAAGGCAATAACAAAATATAGTCTAATGGATTTGTTCAGTCGCCAACATGGAGTGTTTCTTCAGCTTACTTTTCAGACTTTCAGCTCTGATTTGACAAATGTGCGGGGACATTCCACTTTTCCCCTTTGGATTTCAATGGCTGAGGCTCTGATATGGAACTACCCATGACATGGCTATCTATTTCCATCTTACCTGTGGTTAGACTATAAGACTACACAGCAGGTCAGCTCCTGTTCCTCACCCATATGTTGTTCTCCAGGTCTTTAGAATTTGGAGATAAAGTTTTGTTTTCCCTTTCTCTCCTTATGGAGATTTGTTTTCTTTTTCTTTTGCTTATGGTCAATAATTGGAAAGAGGGGCATCTCTTTATTTCCTCCCCCTTTAGTCTAGCAGTATAACTACAGTCTTACAAATTATAAGAGCCAGAAGACAAGGACATCTGCTGACAGACTGTGTCTTATATGTGTGGCAGGGAAGTTTTACTCATGAAATCTCAACATGGCTATCTAAACAAGACCAGAACAATGAAAACACCAATTGCCTTGTCAGTATATATGGGAGAAATCTCGTAAGGCCCCACCTGTAGATGAAGAACAACAGATAATTAAGGCTATGGAGAGAGAGACAGAATCAGTCTTTCCCAAGGATATTCCTCCAAGTGCTTATCCAATGCCATATTGTCAGCTCTACAAAGATATAGAATCACATATGAACTTAGTGGTTTGTATTTATATATGTCTATGTCTATATCTATATGCACACCATAATAATAATAAGTTAGAAAAAGAAAAAAAACAAAAGGGATAATTCATGAAAGTAGTTAGAGTTTGAAAGTAAAGGAATGCAAAAAGTGGAAGGGATACAGGATATGATGACATTTGGGGATTGAAGGTGATCAAGGAGCAGTATATACACATGTGAGATGTCACAATGAAACCCTTTATTCTGTTCAATTAATAATTGCTAATAAGTCAGGCTAATTGATATGTGCCTTTATTTCCATCATTTGGAAAGCAGAATCCGGTGGATCTCTGTGAATTTAAGGGTGTCCTGCCGTACACATTGAGTTCAAGAATAGCCAAGACTTCGTAGAGAGATTTTTGTCTGAAAAAGCCAATAAATAAATAAAACAAAAATAGTAAATAATGGATGCTAATGAAATAATAGAATAAAGAAGTAGAAACCAAATATTTCATTAATATTAGCATCCATTTTTCATATGTACTGTACTAATTTGAGATTGATTTGTATGATTGCTTAATTATTATTATACCTTCAAACTAAGGAAGTTCTACTAGTTCTTTTAATTTTTTTTGTAAATTGATATATGGCAAGACTGTAAAATCTTCTGGTGAGTGAAATAAAATCTCAGAAATAAATACTTCAAATTTAACTAGACTAGAAAATAAAATAAGAATGTAAATTAAAAAAATAGCATATGGTGTTAAGATACCTGGTAAAGGTAAAAAAAAAAAAAAGAAATTGAGGAAAGATAAGACATTCCAAGACAAACCCAGATTTAAACAATACCTATCCACAATCCAGACAATCCAGACCTACAGAAAGCAATAGAAGGAAAATTCCAACCTCAAGAAATCAGATGCATGCACAAAAGCACAGGCAATAGATAACTACATAGCAGTAAATCCCAAAGAAGGGAAATACACACACACTGTCACCAAAGATAAAAGGAATTAACAATCATTGGCCATTAATATCCCTTAATATAAATGACTCAGTTTGCCTATTAAAAGATACACACTAACTAATAAATCCAAAATCAGGATCCATCTGTCTGGGGCAAAGAAGAAACACACCTCTACTTCAAAGACAGACACTACCTCAGAGTAAAACAGTATGAGAAGACTTTCCAATCAAATGGACTTAAGAAGCAAACAGTTTTAGCTATCATAATTTCTGGAAAAAAAAAAAAACAAAAAAACTAAAATCAATCAAAAGAGATTTGTGGTGGTATTCTAATTGTACTGAAATGTGATTTTGATTGTATGTTAATAAATAAAGTTGTGGCGGTGGTGGAGCACGCCTTTAATCCCATAGATCTCTGTGTGTTCAGGGATATAGCCAGCATTGGAGACATATGCCTTTAAGACTCAGGGGGATGTACATACAGACAGTGACGAGGCAGTCACGTGTTTGGGTTTACAACCAATGAGAAGGCAGAATGACTATGAAATTACTTACACACAGGGAAATAGCTCTCTTTTGGGAAGCTGGGACCACCGCAGGAGGAAGGGTGAGATTTTTAGCTCTGAGCTCTGACCTCTTGGCTTTCTCTTTTACATTGTTTCTGCATTACTTATTTAATAAGATGGTTGGTTACATCTACATCTGGCGCCCAACATGACAAGAATCCAATAAAAACCACTTGGCTTGGCGGCAGGTCCGTTTTCCCGCAAGGGCGGCAGGCCGGGCAGTTGGCTTCCTAGCCCGGGCCTAGGACTGCTTGACCTCAGGCTGGACTAACTGTGAGCTGCTTGCTTAAAGCTTGCTTGCTTAAAGCCAGATGTGCCCTGCCGAACAGGGCCCCGCCTGTAAAGCCAATGCACATGGTCAGGGCTTAAGAAAGCCAGAGCCAAGCCTTGACTCTGCTTAAGAGGGAACACGTGGCTGGATTTAAGATTTAGCCGGCTATGCTTTCTTGTGCATTCATTCTCTCTCTCTCTCTCTCTCTCTCGATCTCTCTCTCTCTGGATTTACACCTCGGACACTAGGTGGCTGTTTTGAAAATCCCCTCCGATTTCTATTGTTCTACGCAGATTAGGTGAGTCACAACATATCAGATATTTTAAAGGAAACTATTTAAAAGAGAATTTTTTTTCCACATTAAAAAAAATGGGTTTGCCGGCCGGTGGTGGAACATGCCTTTAATCCCAGCACTCAGGAGGCAGAGACAGGCAGATCTCTGTGAGTTCAAGGCCAGCCTGGGGTAACAAGTGAGCTCCAGGAAAGGCGCAAAGCTACACAGAGAAACCCTGTCTTGAAAAACCAAAAAAAAAAAAATGGGTTTTATGTGTACATTGGAAAAAAATTGGGTTTTGTTTGAAATTTTAGGCAGTCTGACAATGGAACAACTATATGAGAAGATTAGTATTGTTGGGATTATGCAGTTTATCACTATGTTTATCCTCCTTTTGCAGTTTAAAAATATAGTCAATTTAAGTGCCAGGATGACAGCTTTAGAAAAACTTGTTAAACCTGTAAAAATTCAGACAGAAGAAACTAACAGCGAAGTTGTTTCAAGTCTGGATCATAAGGTTACAGAAAGAAAGCCTGTTTTCACACAGTCACCCTTAATTTATCCTGTAACCGTACAGCATATGCCTGATCAAATGGCTACACAAAATATTTGGGCTCCAATTGAAATGTTGGATTTAAAAAGGTTTAAGGAGGCAATAGTATCTTATGGCATGCATTCCCCATATGTAAAGCAAATGTTAAACTCTTGGTCAACATATAATAGGATTGTACCACAGGACTGGCAGGACCTTGCACAAGCTGTTCTGGAACCCAGCAGAGACTTCAATTTCTAACATGGTTTAAGGAGGAGGCTAAAAACATAGAAAAACAATGGAGGGATAAAGGAATACAAGTTTGCCAGGATCAGCTTATTGGAGAAGGCTAATATGCTTCAGTACAAACACAATGTTTATATGATGTCCAAACCCTAGTTTTATGTCGAATGGCAGGCTTGAATGCATGGGACAGAGTTGAGGAACCAGGAAAAAAATCTGAGTCATTTACAAAGGTGAAGCAAGGCCCAAAAGAGTCTTTTACAGATTTTTTACAAAGACTGGCTTCAGCAGTAAAGAGAATGGTCTCGGATTCAGAAGCTAGTAAGGCAATAATTGAATCCTTGGCCTTTGAGAATGTGAATGCAGCATGCAAAAGAATAAATCGTGCTGGTCAGGATGATGAAACAGAGAGAATAGAAAATTCAGGAGAAATATAAAGAAATTTTTTTTTGGCAAACTTCTATTAATGAACAAAGACCAAAATTAACAATAAAAATAAATGGTGTTTTGTTGTCTGGTCTGGTAGACACAGGTGCAGACGTTACCACAATTGCACCAGAATTTTGGCATCCAACTTGGCCTCTTCAGGAGGTAAACGTTCAACTGTTAGGAATTGGGACATTATCTCAGGTGAAACAGAGTGCAAGATGGCTCGAATGTATAGGTCCAGAAGGACAGAGAGGAAAATTAAAACTATATGTGGCTAACATAACTATGAACCTGTAGGGTCGAGACTTGTTGCAACAATGGAATACTCAGATTAACATCCCTCCAATCTCAGAACAAATCATAAACCAGCACATGTTACTGAGAGAAATATTAGAAGATATTGTTCTAATGAGTGGTCACCAGCCTGTGGTGGTAATCTAATTGTACTGAATTATTATTTTGATTGTATGTTAATAAATAAAGTTGTCTGGGGGTCAGAGCTATTAGAGTCATAGCAAGAGTGTGGCGGTGGTGGCACACGCCTTTAATCCCATAGATATCTGTGTGTTCAGGGTCAGAGCTATTAGAGCCATAGCAAGAGTGTGGTGGTGGTGGTGGCGGCAGCGGCGGCAGCGGCGGCGGCGGTGGCGGCGGCGGCGGCGGCGGCACACGCCTTTAATCCCATAAGATCTCTGTGTGTTCAGGAATATAGCCAGCATTGGAGACATATGCCTTTAAGACCTAGGGGGCTGTACATTCAGACAGTGACGAGGCAGTCATGTGTTTGGGTTTACAACCAATGAGAAGGCAGAACAACATACTAAAAAAAAAATGAACCGACAGGAAGTAGGTCTCTTTTCGAGAAGCTGGGACAGCAGGAGGAAGGGTGAGATTTTAGCTCTGAGCTCTGACCTCTCGGCTTTCTCTTTTACATTGTTTCTGTGTTTCTTATTTAATAAGACGGTTGGTTACATCTACATCTGGCGCCCAACGTGACAAGAATCCATTAAAAACTGCTTGGCTTGGCGGCAGGTCCGCTTTCCCACAAGGGCGGCAGGAGGCGGCGGCGGCAGCACGCGGCGGCCGGCGGCAATCGGCTTCTTAGTCCAAGCAGCAGCTTCTTAGCCTGGGTCTAGTTCTGCTTGACCTCAGGCTGGACTATCGGTGAGCTGCTTGCTTAAATCCTGCTTGCTTAAAGCCGGTGCTACAAACAACTCAGAGTTGCCCTGCCGAACAGGGCCCTGCCTGTAAAGCCAACGCACATGGTCGGAGCTTAAGGAAGCCAGACCCAAGCCTTGACTCCACACAAGAGGGAACACGTGGCTGCATTTAAACTTTAGCCAGCTACGCTTTCTTGTTCTCTCTCTCTCTCTCTCTCTCTCTCTCTCTCTCTCTCTCTCTCTCGCTTTCTCTTTGGATTTACACCTGGGACACTAGGTGGCTGCTTTGAAAATCCCCTCAGATTTCTACTGTTCTACACAGATTTGGTAAGTCATAACATATCAGATATTTTAAAGGAAACTATCTAAAAGAGAATTTTTTTCCACATTAAAAAACAAATGGGTTTTATGTGTACATTGGAAGAAAATTGGTTTTTGTTCGAAATTTTAGGCAGTCTGGCAATGGAACAACTATATAATATTAGTATTGGTGGAATTATGCAACTTATCACTATAATAATCCACATTTTAATATTTAAAAAGATAGTCAATTTAAGTGCCAGGATAACAGTTTTAGAAGAACTTGTTAAACCTGTAAAAATTCAGACAGAAGAAATTAACAGTGAAGTTGTTTCAAGTCGGGATCATAAGGTTGCAGAAAGAAAGCCTGTTTTCACACAGTCACCCTTAATTTATCCTGTAACCATACAGCAGATGCCTGATCAAATGGCTACACAAAATACTTGGGCTCCAATTGAAATGTTGGATTTAAAAAGGTTTAAGGAGGCAATAGTATCTTATGGCATGCATTCCCCATATGTAAAGCAAATGTTAAACTCTTGGTCAACATATAATAGGATAGTACCACAGGACTGGCGGGACCTTGCACAAGGTGTTCTGGAACCCAGCAGAGACTTCAATTTCTGACTTGGTTTAAGGAGGAGGCTAAAAACATAGAAAAACAATGGAGGGATAAAGGAATACAAGTTTGCCAGGATCAGCTTATGGGCGAAGGCCAATATGCTTCAGTACAAACACAATGTTTATATGATGTCCAAACCCTAATTTTATGTCGAATGGCAGCCTTGAATGCATGGGACAAAGTTGAGGAACCAGGAAAAAAATCTGAGTCATTTACAAAGGTGAAGCAAGGCCCAAAAGAGTCTTTTACAGATTTTTTTACAAAGACTGGCTTCAGCAGTAAAGAGAATGGTCTCGGATTCAGAAGCTAGTAAGGCAATAATTGAATCCTTGGCCTTTGAGAATGTGAATGCAGCATGCAAAAGAATAATCAGGCCATTAAGGGCAAGATCTGCACCTATGGAAGATTGGATTAGAGAAACAATTAATGTTGAAGCTGATGAGCATGATGATACATGGGTAGGAAAAGTAATTTCAAAAGGTTTGAGGAGTGTTAGATGTTTTGGATGTGGAAAGCAAGGACATTTGAAAAGGGACTGTAGACAGGTCATTCCCAGAAACAATGTTTCTTCAAGGAACAATGGCAACAGAATTCCCCTTCCTTCTGGAGTATGCAGAAGGTGTGGTAAGGGAAAACACTGGACCAACGAATGTAGATCAACAAAGGACAGACAGGGTAATCCTTTGCCTCAGTCTTCGGGAAACTCCCAGAGGGGCCTCAGGCAGGCCCCCAGTGCAAATCCAGTTCAAACCTTTCCTGCAGCCATAGAGGAAATGCCTGCTCTGGAGAGCGATTAAATAACCAAATGCCTATTGGAATAAATCATGCTGGCCAGGATGATGAAACAGAGAGAATAGAAAATTCAGGAGAAAACATAAAGAAAATTTTTTGGCAAACTTCTATTAATGAACAAAGACCAAAATTAACGATAAAAATAAATGGTGTTTTGTTGTCTGGTCTGGTAGACACAGGTGCAGACGTTACCATAATTGCACCAGAATTTTGGCATCCAACTTGGCCTCTTCAGGAGGTAAACGTTCAACTGTTAAGAATTGGGACATTATCTCAGGTGAAACAGAGTGCAAGATGGCTCGAATGTATAGGTCCAGAAGGACAGAGAGGAAAATTAAAACCATATGTGGCTAACATAACTATGAACCTGTGGGGTCGAGACTTGTTGCAACAATGGAATACTCAGATTAACATCCCTCCAATCTCAGAAACAAATCATAAACTAGCACATGTTACTGAGAGAAATATTAGAAGATATTGTTCTAATGAGTGGTCACCAGCCATCCATATTATACAAGAACAGGGCACAATAACTGATGATCTTCCAAAGACACCAACAGCTCTACCTTTAAAATGGTTAACAGAGAAGCCTATATGGGTCCAGCAATGGCCTTTAACAACAGAGAAACTCCAGGCTTTAGAAGAGCTGGTAGAAGAGCAGTTAAATGCTCAGCATATTGAAGAATCAACCAGCCCTTGGAATTCTCCTGCATTTGTTATTAAAAAGAAATCTGGCAAATGGAGAATGGTAACAGACCTTAGAGCAATTAACAAAGTAATTCAGCCAATGGGCTCTCTACAATCTGGGATGCCTTTGCCTACTCTGTTACCAAAAGGATGGCCTCTCATAGTTATTGATTTAAAAGACTCTTTCTTTTCAATACCCTTACAAGAAAAAGACAAAGAAAGATTGGCTTTTACAGTGCCTACTTATAATAATTCTCAACCAGTTAAAAGATTTCAATGGAGGGTCCTCCCTCAGGGAATGTTGAATAGCCCAACTCTGTGCCAATATTTTGTACAACAGCCATTGGAAGTGATACGTAAAAAATTTCCTAAATCTATAATTTATCATTATATGGACGATATTTTACTAGCTGACTCAAATGCAGATACTTTAGAAAGAATATTTGAAGAAGTAAAGAAAATTTTGCCTTGCTGGGGATTACAAATTGCTCCTAAAAAGATACAAAGAGGAGATTCTATTAATTATTTAGGATATAAAATAGAGCTACAAAAAATTAGACCCCAAAAGGTGCAAATTCGGAGAGATAGACTACAGACTCTTAATGATTTCAAAGATTATTTGGAGATATTTCTCATCTACGAACTATTGTTGGGGTAAAAAATGATGAACTGACTAATTTGTTCAGAACCTTAGAAGGTGACAAGGACTTAAATAGTCCAAAAGAATTATCACCTGAAGCTGAGAAAGAATTGGCCTTGGTAGAAAAGAAAGTGCATGAAGGACACGTGGATCGTATTGATCCAAAGCTGGATTGCATTTTAGTTATTTTACCTTCTAGGCGTTCTCCTACTGGAATATTAATGCAGAGGGAAGATATTATATTGGAATGGATATTTTTACCAAATAAACCAAATAAAAAATTAAAAACTTATGTGGAAAAAATCTCTGACTTGATTTACAAAGGAAAACTGAGACTTCGTCAATTAGCAGGCATAGACCCAGCAGAAATTGTCCTACCATTAACTAAGGAGGACATTGAAAAATTATGGACAGAAAGTGAACCTTGGCAAAGAGCTTGCAGTAATTTTTTGGGAGAAATTAACAGCAAATATCCCAAAAGCAATAGAATTGATCTTATAAAGAGAGCTGATTGGATCTTGCCTTGAATTGTATGGCAAAAACCCATATCTGGAGTTCGTACATTTTATACAGATGCCAACAAAGAAGGAAAGGCAGGTTACAAATCAGAAAATTTAAGTAAAGTGGTTCAAAGTCCGTATAATTCAGTTCAAAAATCAGAATTGTATGCTATTCTGTTGGTATTAATGGATTTTTCAGAACCTCTCAACATAGTAACTGACTCTCAGTATGCTGAAAGAGTGGTGTTACATATTGAGACTGCAGAATTTATCCCTGATGCTTCAGAATTAACTTCACTATTTATTCAATTACAAGATACAATCAGGAAAAGGAATCATCCTTTATATATAACTCACATTCAATCCCATACTGGTCTGCCAGGCCCTCTAGCACAAGGCAATGATGAGATTGATAAATTATTGATAGGAAATGTGCTGGAGGCCTCAGAATTTCATAAAAAACATCACGTCAATAGTAAAGGCTTAAAAAAGGATTTTTCCATAACCTGGCAACAAGCCAAAGAAATAGTAAAGAAATGTCCTACTTGTTCCTTCTACAATCAGACGCCATTACCAGCAGGATGTAACCCAAAGGGTACTCAGAGAAATGAGATCTGGCAGATGGACGTGTTTCACTTTGCAGAATTTGGAAAATTGAAATATGTACACCACACTATCGATACTTATTCAGGATTTCAATGGGCAACTGCTTTGAATTCTGAAAAAGCTGATTCTGTAATCACTCATTTGCTAGAAGTTATGGCCATCATGGGTATACCTGCACAAATCAAAACTGACAATGCTCCATCATATGTCTCTGTTAAAATGAAACAGTTTTTTGCTTATTACAATATAAAGCATATTACAGGCATACCACATAATCCTACAGGTCAAGCAGTTATAGAAAGATCAAACAGGACTCTAAAGGATATGCTAAATAAACAGAAATGGGTAACAAAACCCCCCAGAAATAGACTGCATAATGCTCTTCTAACTTTGAATTTTCTCAATGCCAATGAGAAAGGAACAACAGCTGCAGAGAGACATTGGATAATAGAAAAAACTACAGAATTAAATCAGCCTATATACTTTAAGGATGTACTGACCTCAGAATGGAAACCAGGGTATGTATTACATTGGGGACGAGGTTTTGCTTTTGTTTCTACAGGAGAAGATAAGCTGTGGGTACCATCAAAATTGATAAACGTTCAATTTGAACAAGAGAGACCTCTTAATTAGAGGAGGTGATAGTTCATCAAGCAGCATGAACATCCAATTTAAACTAACTTGTATCAATAACACATGCCTTTTCATTTAATCAGATAATAACTTGTCAAAAGGAAACATCCCCAAAATTAGTCTTGGGGAAAGGTTTTTGTTTTTGTCTTGTAGGAGAATGAAGGTTAAGGAATCTGAAGAACACTGGACAAATGAGACAACTGAAGAAAAGGGACAAATCATCTATCCCAAGAAACAGAGTGAAACGGTGTATGGGTATATATTATCTAAAAAATTTTATGTCTTCCTAAATGTTTGTTTCTGCTTTTCTCTAAAGATTTAACACTATTGGTTTTCTAATAGTCCCAGTTCAATTAAAATTTAAAGCTGACTTTGGAGTTGGAGAATGGCTCTCTCCTTCTTTAAACTCAAGCATGTTGTTAAAAGGAAAATGCAAGCTCCCTGTATCATGCCAGAATAAGAGCCATCTTCTGCTATGGTACAGGACAAAAGCAAAATTAATTAAGCGACTATTCTATTACTAATCTCAACTCTTTGATTCTATTCTGATTCTTTAAACATTTCTCAAAGTATAAATTTTATATCAAAATTTACAAGATTAATATATATATATATATACATTTTAAACTTTGTTAAGATATGAATGGTCACATAGAGTACTAACTAATTCTAGAAAAAGGCTAGCTGCATATATATGTTTTTGTGTTCGAGTCTCTTATCAGTTTTCTGCAGGAAATCATGGCCAGGCCTAACATCAACTGAAGTCTCCAGAAAGAAAATGGGGCCCCACAACAACAACAATTTCACGTGGACAATAATAATATCATTAAGCTGACAAACATCATCCATAGATCAGCTTTGAACTATAAGGTGCTCAGAGCAATTTTGAGATGACTAGCTGAGATGATCCAGTCTCAAAGACTACTTGAATAAGGACTTGAGATAAACCCTGAACTTTGGCATTATACACAGACTGGATAATGAAGGATATAGTTACCTCTCCTAGAATTTGACAATTAACCTAAAATTTTTCTTTCAGGATAAAGAAAACTTCGCCCATACTCAGCAGGAAGCAATTTTAAGAATACGATGCCCACATTCCCAAAGAGGTGGTGTGGGGCGGGTGGTTTTTTGGTCTTTTTAATGGGTTTTGGGTCTGGGATAATTTTCAGTGTTTAGGGGGGTTGGTTACAAGTTATTGTCAAGGGTTAGGAAAAAGGCTAAGCAAAGGAGATTAGATTTAAGGTTCTTGTTTAAAAAAAAGAAAAAGAAAAAGAAAGAAAGAAAAGAAAAAGACAATTACTAATTTTAAATACTTTACATTGGATTGGATTGTTTTATATTGTATACAAATTTGAAATTGATATTGTTAGAAAATGCTATATGTATATTTCTAATTGTATTTATACCATTCATTTAACAATGTAATGCAAATTTCTGATGCTTGAATGTTATTATTATCAACTATTAGGATATAAAGAAATGAAAGTTAGTAGTTAGACATTACAATAGAACTTGTAGTCATATTAGATATGTTTTAAAAATTGAGCAGAGATGTTTTAGACAGGTCATCTTCAAACCCTTCAGAGATCTACAGAATATGGCATTTACAATGTTTTAATAACTTAGAAAATTTTTCTTTTTTGAGACATGTCGGCTCCTGGCAGTACCAATCTACTTTAGAGAAAATATGGGCATTGAAGAAACTGCATATGGAGTCAACTTTCATTGTGGCAAAAGTTAGCCACTGGACAACAAAGTATCCTCGAATCAACAGGACAAAATGGTCAGACAGATCATGAAACAAGGGACTACTGATTCTTGCCAAAACAAGTGTGGTTATGGCTTTATCAAAAGGCATCTTCTGAGGCCAGTACAATATGGCCCCATCCCTGAAGTGGCCTTTGCATCCGGAAAAGGTACAGTGCCCTTTTCTTGGAAGGCAGCTTAACAGGCAGAGGGCCGATGGATTCTGTTGTACAATGGAACAGCAGCTGAAAGCTCATGCCTCTCAAAAGTAGACTGGCATTTAATAGAGGGATGTGGAGAAGAAGGGGATTCTGAGATGAAGCCATATATACACAGCCAAAAAGAATGGACAGCTGAATTAAAAAACTGTCAACAATTTCCAGAATTTAAAATCCTGAATCATGACAGGACACTAGTGGAATTCAGGTGTTTCTGGTATGTGGACTGCTCTCACCCAATGTGAGGTTGAACTGTTGACCTTGTGTACATCCTTCTTCACAAATGAGTCTGTCAGATACACTAAGCCTATAGGCTGAAGATGATGCCCCAACACTGCGGAGAAACCTCAGGTGACTGCCCAGGCAGCTGGCTGTTTCTGTCAACTCACAAAATTTTTTGGAAGTTGCTTGCATGCACTTCCTGTTTTTATTTTTGTTAGCTAATATTATTCCCTTCTTGGGTCTCTGAGGGAGTTGAAGATTAGTTAGTTATGGTTGAAGATTAGTTAGTTATAGTTGAAAATTAATTAGGATAGAAAGTGCATTAGATACATCTT
Organism: Peromyscus leucopus; assembly: GCF_004664715.2. Lineage (NCBI taxonomy): Eukaryota > Metazoa > Chordata > Mammalia > Rodentia > Cricetidae > Peromyscus > Peromyscus leucopus. Next base: position 64,325,920 of record NC_051084.1, read on the forward strand.
GGATTTACCAAAATAGGATAGATAATGGAATTATTTTCTCTGATTTGTCAAATACCTGTTTAGGTATTTATTACTTGTATATATTGTATATAGTTATTGTACTTTTGTATATAGTTTTTCTTTTGTTAGTTATAACCTTTTGCTTTCTTTTTCTTTTTATTAAAATAGAAAAGGGGAAATGTGGTGGTAATCTAATTGTACTGAATTATTATTTTGATTGTATGTTAATAAATAAAGTTGTCTGGGGGTCAGAGCGATTAGAGTCATAGCAAGAGTGTGGCGGTGGTGGCACACGCCTTTAATCCCATAGATATCTGTGTGTTCAGGGTCAGAGCTATTAGAGCCATAGCAAGAGTGTGGCGGTGGTGGCACACGCCTTTAATCCCATAAGATCTCTGTTTGTTCAGGGATATAGCCAGCATTGGAGACATATGCCTTTAAGACCTAGGGGGCTGTACATTCAGACAGTGACGAGGCAGTCATGTGTTTGGGTTTACAACCAATGAGAAGGCAGAACAACATACTATAAAAAAAACGAACCGACAGGAAGAAGGTCTCTTTTCGCGAAGCTGGGACAGCAGTTGGAAGGGTGAGATTTTAGCTCTGAACTCTGACCTCTCAGCTTTCTCTTTTACATTGTTTCTGTGTTTCTTATTTAATAAGACGGTTGGTTACATCTACACCAGCCATCCATATTATACAAGAACAGGGCACAATAACTGATGATCTTCCAAAGACACCAACAGCTCTACCTTTAAAATGGTTAACAGACAAGCCTATATGGGTCCAGCAATGGCCTTTAACAACAGAGAAACTCCAGGCTTTAGAAGAGCTGGTAGAAGAACAGTTAAATGCTCAGCATATTGAAGAATCAACCAGCCCTTGGAATTCTCCTGTATTTGCTATTAAAAAGAAATCTGGTAAATGGAGAATGGTAACAGACCTTAGAGCAATTAACAAAGTAATTCAGCCAATGGGCTCTCTACAATCTGGGATGCCTTTGCCTACTCTGTTACCAAAAGGATGGCCTCTCATAGTTATTGATTTAAAAGACTCTTTCTTTTCAATACCCTTACAAGAAAAAGACAAAGAAAGATTGGCTTTTACAGTGCCTACTTATAATAATTCTCAACCAGTTAAAAGATTTCAATGGAGGGTCCTCCCTCGGGGAATGTTGAATAGCCCAACTCTGTGCCAATATTTTGTACAACAGCCATTGGAAGTGATACATAAAAAATTTCCTAAATCTATAATTTATCATTATATGGATGATATTTTACTAGCTGACTCAAATGCAGATACTTTAGAAAGAATATTTGAAGAAGTAAAGAAAATTTTGCCTTGCTGGGGATTACAAATTGCTCCTAAAAAGATACAAAGAGGAGATTCTATTAATTATTTAGGATATAAAATAGAGCTACAAAAAATTAGACCCCAAAAGGTGCAAATTAGGAGAGATACACTACAAACTCTTAATGACTTTCAAAGATTATTTGGAGATATTTCTCATCTCCAAACTATTGTTAGGGTAAAAAATGATGAACTGACTAATTTGTTCAAAACCTTAGAAGGTGACAAGGATGTAGATGTAACCAATCGTCTTATTAAAATAAGAAACACAGAGCCAATGTAGATGTAACCAATCGTCTTATTAAAATAAAAAACATAGAGCCAATGTAAAAGAGAAAGCCGAGAGGTCAGAGCTCAGAGATAAAATCTTACCTCCTGCAGTGCTCCTAACTTCCCAGAGAGAGAGCTTCTTCCTGTTTGTCTGTCTCTAAATAGTCTTTCTGTTCTGAGGTCTCATTGGTTGTAAACCCAACCACATGACTGCCTTGTCACTGCCTGTAAGTACTGCCCTCCAGGTCTTAAAGGCGTATGTCTTCAATACTGGCTGTATCCCTGAACACACAGAAATCTACCTAGCTCTTCTAATCACCATGCTCTTGCTATGGCTCTAATAGCTCTGACCCCAGGGCAACTTTATTTATTAACATAAAATTAAAATCACATTTCAGTACAAATAAAATATTACCATACAAGGACTTAAATAGTCCAAGAGAATTATCACCTGAAGCTGAGAAAGAATTGGCCTAGGTAGAAAAGAAAAAGAAAGTGCATGAAGGGCATGTGGATTGTATTGATCCAAAGCTAGATTGCATTTTGGTTATTTTACCTTCTAGGTGTTCTCCTAATGGAATATTAATGCAGAGGGAAGATATTATTTTGGAATGGATATTTTTACCAAATAAACCAAATAAAAAATTAAAAACTTATGTGGAAAAAATCTCTGACTTGATTTGGAAAGGAAAATTGAGACTTCGTCAATTAGCAGGAATAGACCCAGCAGAAATTGTCGTACCTTTAACTAAGGAGGACATTGAAAAATTATGGACAGAAAGTGAACCTTGACAAGGAGCTTGCAGTAACTTTTTGGGAGAAATTAACAGCAAATATCCCAAAAGCAATAGAATTGATTTTATAAAGAGAGCTGATTGGATCTTGCCTCGAATTGTATGGCAAAAACCCATATCTGGAGTTCGTACATTTTATACAGATGCCAATAAACAAGGAAAGGCAGGTTACAAATCAGAAAATTTAAGTAAAGTGGTTCAAAGTCCTTATAATTCAGTTCAAAAATCAGAATTGTATGCTATTCTGTTGGTATTAATGGATTTTTCAGAACCTCTCAACATAGTAACTGACTCTCAGTATGCTGAAAGAGTGGTGTTACATATTGAGACTGCAGAATTTATCCCTGATGCTTCAGAATTAACTTCACTATTTATTCAATTACAAGATACAATCAGGAAAAGGAATCATCCTTTATATATAACTCACATTTGATCCCATACTGGTCTGCCAGGCCCTCTAGCACAAGGCAATGATGAGATTGATAAATTATTGATAGGAAATGTGCTGGAGGCCTCAGAATTTCATAAAAGACATCATATCAATAGTAAAGGCTTAAAAAAGGATTTTTCCATAACCTGGCAACAAGCCAAAGAAATAGTAAAGAAATGTCCTACTTGTTCCTTCTACAATCAAATGCCATTGACATCAGGATTTAACCCAAAGGGTAGTCAGAGTGATGACATCTGGCAGATGGACGTGTTTCCCTTTGCAGAATTTGGAAAATTGAAATATGTACACCACACCATCGATACTTATTCAGGATTTCAATGGGCAACTGCTTTGAGTTCTGAAAAAGCTGATTCTGTAATCACTCATTTGCTAGAAGTTATGGCCATCATGGGTATACCTGCACAAATCAAAACTGACAATGCTCCATCATATGTCTCTGTTAAAATGAAACAGTTTTTTGCTTATTACAATATAAAGCATGTTACAGGCATACCACATAATCCTACAGGTCAAGCAGTTATAGAAAGATCAAACAGAACTCTAAAGGATATGCTAAATAAACAGGAAGGGGTAACAAAAACCCCCAGAAATAGACTGCATAATGCTCTTCTAACTTTGAATTTTCTCAATGCCAATGAGAAAGGAACAACAGCTGCAGAGAGACATTGGATAATAGAAAAAACTACAGAATTAAATCAGCCTATATACTTTAAGGATGTGCTGACCTCAGAATGGAAACCAGGGTATGTATTACAGTGGGAACGAGGTTTTGTTTTTGTTTCTACAGGAGAAGATAAGCTGTGGGTACCATCAAAATTGATAAAGATTCGATTTGAACAAGAGAGACCTCTTAATTAGAGGAGGTGATAGTTCATCAAGCAGCATGAACATCCAATTTAAACTAACTTGTACCAGTAACACATGCCTTTTCATTTAATCAGATAATAACTTGCCAAAAGGAAACATCCCCAAAATTAGTCTTGGGGAAAGGTTTTTGTTTTTGTCTTTTAGGAGAATGAAAGTTAAGGAATCTGAAGAACACTGGCCAAATGAGAACTGAAGAAAAGGGACAAATCATCTATCCCAAGAAACAGAGTGAAACGGTGTATGGGTATATATTATCTAAAAAATTTTATGTCTTCCTAAATGTTTGTTTCCGCTTTTCTCTAAAGATTTAACACTATTGGTCTTCTAATAATCCCAGTTCAATTAAAATTTAAAGCAGACTTTGGAGTTGGAGAATGACTCTCTCCTTCTTTAAACTCAAGCATGTTGTTAAAAGGAAAAATGCAAACTCCCTGTATCATGCCAGAATAAAAGAGCCATCTTCTGCTATGGTACAGGACAAAAGCCAAATTAATTAAGGGACTATTCTATTACTAATCTCAACTCTTTGATTCTATTCTGATTCTTTAAACTTTTTTTAAAATATGAATTTTATATCAAAATTTACAAGATTAACATATATATATATATATATATATATTTTAAACTTTGTTAAGATTTGAATGGTCATATAGAGTACTAACTAATTCAAAAAAAGGCTTCAATTAACTGCATATATATGTCTTTGTGTTCGAGTCTCTTATCAGTCTCCAGAAAGAAGATGGGGCCCCACAACAACAACAATTCCATGTGGACAATAATAATATCACTAAGCTGACAAACATCATCTACAGATCAGCTTTGAACTACAAGGTGCTCAGAGCAATTTTGAGAGGATTAGCTGAGATGATCCAATTTCAAAGACTACTTAAATAAGGACTTGAGATAAGCCCTGAACTTGGCATTATACTCAGTCTGGATAATGAAGGATATAGTGACCTTTCCTAGAATTTGACAATTAACCTAAAATTTTTCTTTCAGGATAAAGAAAACTTCGCCCATACCCATCAGGAAGCACTTTTAAGAATATGACACCCACATTCCCAAAGAGGTGGTGTGGGGCGGGTGGTTTTTTTGGTCTTTTTAATGGGTTTTGTGTCTGGGATAGCTTTCAATGTTTAGGGGGGTTGGTTACAAGTTATTGTCAAGGGTTAGGAAAAAGGTTAAGCAAAGGAGATTAGATTTAAGGTTCTTGTTTAAAGACAGAAAGGAAGGAAGGAAGGAAGGAAGGAAGGAAGGAAGGGAGGGAGGGAGGGAGGGAGGGAGGGAGGGAGACAGAGAGAGAGAGAGAGAGAGAGAGAGAGAAAGAAATAAAGAAAGAAAGAAAGAAAGAAAGAAAGAAAGAAAGAAAGAAAGAAAGAAAGAAAGAAAGAAAGAAAGAAAGAAAAGAAAAAGACAATTACTAGTTTTAAATACTTTACATTGGATTGGATTATTTTATATTGTATACAAATTTGAAATCGATATTGTTAGAAAGTGCTATATGTATATTTCTAATTGTATTCATACCATTCATTTAACAATGTAATGCAATTTTCTTATCCTTGAATGTCATTATTACCAACTATTAGGATGTAAAGAAATGAAAGTTAGTAGTTAGACATTACAATAGAACTTGTAGTCATATTAGATATGTTTTAAAAATTGAGCAGAGATGTTTTAGACAGGTCATCTTCAAACCCTTCAGAGATCTACAGAATATGGCATTTAAAATATTTTAATAACTGAGAAAATTTTTCTTTTTTGAGACATGTCAGCTCCTGGCAGTACCAATCTACTTCAGAGAAAATATGGGCATTGAAGAAACTGCATATGGAGTCAACTTTCATTGTGGCAAAAGTTAGCCACTGGACAACAAAGTATCCTCGAATCAACAGGACAAAATGGACAGACAGAACACAAAACAGAAGACTACTGATTCTTACCAAAACAAGTGTGGTTATGGCTTCATCAAAAGGCATCTTCTGAGGCCAGTACAATATGGCCCCATCCCTGAAGTGGCCTTCGCAATCCGGAAAAGGTACAGTTCCCCTTTCTTCGAAGGCAGCTTAACAGGCAGAGGGCCGATAGCTTCTGTTGTGCAATGGAACAGCAGCTGAAAGCTCATGCCTCTCGAAAGTAGGCTAGCATTTAATAGAGGGATGTGGAGAAGAAGGGGATTCTGAGATGAAGCCATATATACACAGCCAAGAAGAATGGACAGCTGAATTAAAAAACTGTCAACAATTTCCAGAATTTAAAATCCTGAATCATGACAGGACACTAGTGGAATTCAGGTGTTTCTGGTACGTGGACTGCTCTCACCCAATGTGAGGTTGAACTGTTGACCTTGTGTACACCCTACTTCACAAATGAGTCTGTCAGATATGATAAGCCTATAGGCTGAAGATGATGCCCCAACACTGCGGAGAAACCTCAGGTGACTGTCCAGGCAGTTGGCTGTTTCTGTCAACTCACAAATTTTTTTGGAAGTTGCTTGCATGCACTTCCTGTTTTTATTTTTGTTAGCTAATATTATTTCCTTCTTGGGTCTCTGAGGGAGATGAAGATTAGTTAGTTATGGTTGAAGATTAGTTAGTTATAGTTGAAAATTAATTAGGATAGAAAGTGCATTAGATACATCTTGGATTTACCAAAAGAGGATAGATAATGGAATTATTTTCTCTGATTTGTCAAATACCTGTTTAGGTATTTATTACTTGTATATATTGTATATAGTTATTGTACTTTTGTATATAGTTTTTCTTATGTTAGTTATAACCTTTTGCTTTTTTTTCTTTTTATCAAAATAGAAAAGGAAATGTGGTGGTATTCTAATTGTACTGAAATGTGATTTTTTTTTCTTTTTTTTTCTTTTTTTTGTTATATATATTTTTTATTTTACAATACCATTCAGTTCTACATATCAGCCATGGGTACCCCTATTCTCCCCCCTCCCACGCCCTCCCCTTAGCCCCTGCCCACCCTCCATTCCCACCTCCTCCAGGACAAGTCCTCCACTGAGGACTGTGATCAACTTGGTAGACTCAGTCCAGGGAGGTCCAGTCCCTTCCTCCCAGACTAAGCCAAGCGTCCCTGCATAAGTTCCAGGTTTCAAACAGCCAACTCATGCAATGAGCACAGGACTTAGTCCCACTGCCTAGTTGCCTCCCAAACTGATCAAGCCAATCAACTGTCTCACCTATTCAGAGGGCCTGATCCAGCTGGGAGCCCCTCAGCCTTTGGTTCATAGTTCATGTGTTTCCATTCATTTGGCTATTTTTTTTTTAATAATTGAGTAAAGCTGAAATTTATTATATGCCACAGTCGTCCTAGGAACCTCCATGCTATATATATAGCCTCTGTGGGTCTATGGATTGTGGTCTGATTGTTCTTTATTTTATATCTAGAATCCACCAATGAGTGAGTACATACCATAACTCTCTTTCTGGGTTTGGGTTACCTCACTCAGGATGATTTTTTTCTAGTTCCATCCATTTGCCTGCATATTTCATGCTTTCATTGTTTTTCTCTGCTGAGTAGTACTCCATTGTGTATATGTACCACATTTTTTTCATCCATTCTTCCATTGTTGATGGGCATCTAGGTTGTTTCCTGGTTCTGGCTAGTACAAATAGTGCTGCTATGAACATAGCTGAGCATGTATCTTTATGGTATGAATCAGCATTCCTTGGGTATATGCCCAAGAGTGGGATGGCTGGGTCTTGAGGTAGTTCGATTCCTAATTTTCTGAGAAACCGCCATACTGATTTCCACAGTGGTTGTACAAGTTTACATTCCCACCAACAGTGGAGGAGTGTTCCCTTTGCTCCGCATCCTCTCCAACATTGGTTGTCATTGGTGTTTTTGATCGTAGCCATTCTGACAGGTGTAAGGTGGTATCTCAGAGTCATTTTGATTTGCATTTCTTTGATGATTAAGGATGTTGAGCATTTCTTTAAATGGCTTTCAGACATTTGTAGTTCTTGTTTTGTGAATTCTCTGTTTAGCTCTTTAGCCCATTTTTTTTTATTGGACTGTTAAGTATTTTGATGTCTAGTTTCTTGAGTTCTTTATATATTGTGGAGATCAATCCTCTGTCAGATGTGGGGTTGGTGAAAATCTTTTCCCAATCTGTTGGCTGTCTTTTTGTCTTATTGACTGTGTCTTTTGCCCTGCAAAAGCTTCTCAGTTTCGAGAGGTCCCATTTATTAATGGTTGTGCTCAGGGTCTGTGCTGTCGGTGTTTTATTTAGGAAATGGTCTCCGGTGCCAATGCGTTCAAGAGTACTTCCGATTTTCTTTCTTTCTTTCTTTCTTTTTTTTTTTGCATACAAACTGTATGGCCGTGGCAGGCTTCTTGCTAACTGTTCTTATAGCTTAAATTACTCCATTTCCATAAATCTATACCTTGCCACGTGGCTGGTGGCTTACCGGTGTCTTCACATGCTGCTGGTCATGGCTGCGGCTGGCATTGTCCACTTCCTATTTTCTTTTCTATTAAGTTTAGTGTAACTGGATTTATGTTTAGGTCTTTGATCCACTTGGACTTGAGTTTTGTGCATGGTGACAGATATGGATCTATTTGTAATCTTTTACATATTGACATCCAGTTATGCCAGCACCATTTGTTGAAGATACTTTCTTTGTTCCATTGTATAGTTTTGGCTCCTTTGTCAAAAACCAGGTGTTCATATGTGCATGGATTAATGTCAGGGTCTTCAATTCGATTCCATTGGTCCGTATGTCGGTTTTTATACCAGTACCAAGCTGTTTTTATTACTATAGCTCTATAGTAGAGTTTGAGGTCAGGGATGGTGATGCCTCCAAGGGTTGCTTTATTGTATAGGATTCTTTTAGCTATCCTGGGTCTTTTGTTTTTCCATATAAAGTTGAGTATTTTTCTTTCCAAGTCTGTGAAGAATTGTGTTGGGATTTTGATGGGGATTGCATTGAATCTGTAGATTGCTTTTGGTAAGATTGCCATTTTTACTATGTTAATCCTACCTATCCATGAGCATGGGAGATCCTTCCATTTTCTGATATCTTCTTCAATTTCTTTCTTTAGAGATTTAAAGTTCTTATCAAAAAGGTCTTTCACTTGTTTAGTTAGTGTTATCCAAGGTATTTTATATTATTTGTGGCTATTGTAAAGAGTGATGTTTCTCTGACTTCTTTCTCAGCCCTTTTATCATTTGTGTATAGGAGGGCTACTGATTTTTTTGAGTTGATCTTGTATCCTGCCACTTTACTGAAGGAGTTTATCAGCTGTAGGAGTTCCCTGGTAGAGTTTTTGGGGTCACTTATGTATACTATCATATCATCTGCAAATAGTGAAAGTTTGACTTCTTCCTTGCCAATTTGTATCCCTTTGATCTCCTTTTGTTGTCTTATTGCTCTAGCTAGAACTTCTAATACTATATTGAATAAATATGGGGAGAGTGGACAGCCTTGTCTTGTTCCTGAATTTAGTGGTATCGCTTTGAGTTTCTCTCCATTTAATTTGATGTTTGCTGTTGGCTTGCTATAAATTGCTTTTATTATGTTTAGAAATGTTCCTTGTATTCCTAATCTTTCTAAGACCTTTATCATGAAGGGGTGTTGGATTTTGTCAAAGGCTTTTTCAGCATCTAAGGAGATGATCATGTGGTTTTTTTCTTTCAGTTTGTTTATATGGTGTATTACATTGACTGATTTCCATATGTTGAACCATCCTTGCATCCCTGGGATGAATCCTACTTGGTCGTGATGGATGATTGTTTTGATGTATTCTTGGATTCGGTTTGCCAATATTTTGTTGAGTATTTTTGCATCAATGTTCATGAGGGAGATTGGTCTGTAGTTCTCTTTCTTTGTTGCATCTTTGTGTGGTTTGGGTATCAGGGTAATTGTAGCCTCATAAAAAGAGTTTGGTAGTGTTCCTTCTGTTTCTATTGTGTGGAACACTTTGAAGAGGATTGGTATTAGTTCTTCTTTGAAAGTCTGGTAGAATTCTGCACTGAAACCATCTGGTCCTGGGCTTTTTTGGCTGGGAGATTTTTGATGACTGTTTCTATTTCTTTAGGGGTTATTGGTCTATTTAAATGGTTTATCTGGTCTTGATTTAATTTCGATATGTGGTATTTATCCAGAAAATTGCCCATTTCTTCCTGGTTTTCCATTTTTGTGGAGTACAGGTTTTTGAAGTATGATCTGATGATTCTCTGGATTTCCTCATTGTCTATTGTTATCTCTCCCTTTTCATTTCTGATTTTGTGAATTTGGGTGCTCTCTCTTTGCCTTTTAGTTAATTTGGCTAGTGGTTTGTCTATCTTGTTGATTTTTTCAAAGAACCAACTCTTTGTTTCATTGATTTTTTGTATTGTTCTCTTGTTTTCTATTTCGTTGATTTTAGCCCTCAATTTGATTATTTCCTGGCGTCTATTTCTCCTGGGTGAGTTTGTTTCTTTTTGTTCTAGAGCTTTCAGTTGTGCTGTTAATTCATTGGTATGGGATTGCTCCATCTTCTTTATGTGTGCATTTAGAGCTATGAATTTTCCTCTTAGCACTGCTTTCATAGTGTCCCATAAGTTTGGGTATGTTGTACTTTCATTTTCATTGAATTCTAGGAACTCTTTAATTTCTGTCTTTATTTCTTCCTTGACCCATTGATGTTTCAGGTGGGCATTATTCAGTTTCCATGAGTTTGTGGGTTTTCTATAATTTTTGTTGTTATTGAGGTCTAACTTTAAGGCATGGTGGTCTGATAAGATACAGGAGGTTATTCCAACTTTTTTGTATCTGTTGAGATTTGTTTTGTGTCCAAGCATGTGGTCAATTTTTGAGAAGGTTCCATGGGGTGCTGAGAAGAAGGTATATTCTTTTGTGTTAGGATGGAATATTCTGTAGATATCTATTAGGTCCATTTGAGTCATAACATCTGTTAGGTCCTATATTTCTTTGTTAAGTTTCAGTCTGGTAGATCTATCTTTTGGTGAGAGTGGTGTGTTAAAATCTCCCACTACTAATGTGTGGGGTTTGATGTGCGTTTTAAACTTTAGTAGTGTTTCTTTTATGAATGTGGGTGCTTTTGTATTTGGAGCATAAATGTTTAGAATCGAGACTTCATCTTGGTGGATTTTTCCCGTGATGAATATGTAATGTCCATCATGGTCTCTTTTGATTGATTTTAGTTTGAAGTCTATTTTATTAGATATTAGGATAGCTACACCAGCTTGTTTCTTAGGTCCATTTGCTTGGAAAACCTTTTCCCAGCCCTTTACTCGGAGATAGTGTCTGTCTTCGGAGTTAAGGTGTGTTTCTTGTATGCAGCATATGGATGGGTCCTGTTTTCTTATCCATTCTGTTAGCCTGTGTCTTTTTATAGGTGACTTGAGACCATTGATACTGATGGATATTAATGACCAGTGATTGTTAATTCCTGTTTTTTTTTTTTTGGTTGTGTTGTGTTGTCCTTCTGTGGTGTATGTTGGTGTAGGATTATCTATTGCTTGATTTTTCATGGATGTGTTTAACTTCTTTGGGTTGAATTTTCCCTTCTAGTTCTTTCTGTAGGGCTGGGTTTGTGGACAGGTATTGATTAAATCTGGTTTTATCCAGGAATATTTTGTTTACTCCGCCTATGGTGATTGAGAGTTTTGCTGGGTATAATAGTCTGGGTTGGTATCCGTGGTCTCTTAGTGTCTGCATGAGGTTTGTCCATGATCTTCTAGCTTTCATAGTCTCTATTGAGTAGTCTGGTGTTATTCTGATGGGTTTGCCTTTATATGTTACTTGGTCCTTTTCCTTTGCAGCTCTTAATATTTTTTCTTTATTCTGTGTGTTTAGTGTGGCGAGGGGACTTTTTTTTTTTTTTGGATCCAGCCTATTCGGTGTTCTGTAAGCTTCTTGTATCTTCATAGGTATTTCTTTCTTTAGGCTAGGAAAGTTTTCTTCTATGATTTTGTTGAATATATTTTCTGTGCCTTTGAGTTGGTATTCTTCTCCTTCATCTATCCCTATTATTCTTAGGTTTGGTCTTTTCATGGTGTCCCAAATTTCCTGGACGTTTTGTGTTAGGACTTTTTTGTCTTTATTGTTTTCTTTGACTGATGAATCTATTTTGTCTATCGTGTCTTCAGTGTCAGAGATTCTCTGTTCCATCTCTTGCAATCGGTTGGTTATACTTGTTTCTGTAGGTCCTGTTTGTTTAGTCAGGATTTCTATTTCCAGCATTCCCTCAGCATGTGTTTTCTTTATTGTCTCAAATTCATTTTTCAGATCTTGGAATGTTTCTTTCATCTGTTTAATTGCTTTTTCTTGGTTTGATTTGATTTCTTCCCATTTTTTGTTCGCTTTTTCTTCCATTTCTTTAAGGGAGTTTTTTATTTCGTCTTTAATGGAGTTTTTCATTTCCTCTTTAAGGGAAGTTTTTATTTCCTCTTTAAGGGAGTTTTTTATTTCCTCTTTAAGGAAAGTTTTTATTTCCTCTTTAAGGTAGTTTTTCATTTCCTCTTTAAGGAAAGTTTTTATTTCCTCATTGAGGGAATGTTTTATTTCTTCTTTAAGGGCCTCTATCATCTTCTTAAAGTCATTTTTAAGGTTGATTTCTTCTGTTTCTTCTGTCATGGTATGTTTAGGTCTTCCAGGTGTAGAATCACTAGGTTCTGATGTTGCCATATAGGTCTTTATGTTGTTGCCTGTATTTTTGCACTGGGGTCTACTCATCTCTTCCTCTGTGCAGTGCAGGTGGTGTCTGTGTCTGAGAGTGCCTCTCTTGTTCTAATTTTTAGTCTTGGTTTAGTAGGGGTTCTTGGTTAAATTGGTGCTATTGGGCTATTTCTTCAGGGACAGCTGATTTCAATCAGTGAGTTATATACTTATGATTCTGGTGATCTGGTTTGGTGTCTGGGTAGTGCCTTCTTCTGTGTTCCCAGGTCACGTTTTGTTCATTTGTCAACTCCTCAGCTGATCTTGTTTCTTCAGACTTTAAACTGTAGGCATCTGAATCCTCTCCCAGATGGGTTTCAGCTGAGCAGGGTAGTCTCACCAACACCTCCAAGTTGTTGGGTTTCATAGGATCAGCAGCTGGGCCCTGGGTTGTCCTCAGACGGAGTGTTCAGATTCATTCTGGTTCTGACCCATAGAGATAGCCTCTTCCCCAGATGTTGGGGTTAGGGGCGTCCCTGTTCCAAGCTGCGTCTGCTTGTCTCCATCCCTGGGCCTGTCTACCTCTGTGGTCCGCTGCTGGGCCTGTATGTCCCTGTCAGCTGCTGCTGGGTCTGTCTGCCTCTGGGGGCTGCCACCGGGCCTGAATGTCTCTGCCGGCTGCAGCCGGGACTGAATGTTCCTGTCGGCTGCCGCCGCTGGGCCCATCTACCTCTGCGGGCCGCTGCTGCAGGCCTACCTGCATCTGCTTGTCTCCACCGCTGGGCCTGTCTACCTCTGTGGGCCGCCGCTGGGCCTGAATTGAAATGTGATTTTGATTGTATGTTAATAAATAAAGTTGCCCGGGGATCAGAGCTATTAGAGCCATAGACAGAGTGTGGCGGTGGTGGCACATGCCTTTAATCCCATAGATCTCTGTGTGTTCAGGGATACAGCCAGCATTGGAGACATATGCCTTTAAGACCTAGGGGGATGTACATACAGACAGTGACGAGGCAGTCACGTGTTTGCGTTTACAACCAATGAGAAGGCAGAATGACTATGAAATGACTTACACACAGAGAAATAGCTCTCTTTTGGGAAGCTGGGACCACCGCAGGAGGAAGGGTGAGATTTTAGCTCTGAGCTCTGACCTCTTGGCTTTCTCTTTTACATTGTTTCTGCATTACTTATTTAATAAGACGGTTGGTTACATCTACAGACATTGGGAAGGATATTACATATTCATCACAGGAAAGATCAACTGAGTTGAAGTCTGAGTTCTGAATATTCATGTTCTCAAATACAAGGGTACCACATATGTAAAAGAAATATTACTAAAGCTTAAATCATACATCAAATTGCACACATTAATAGTGGAAGACTTCGAAACCCCACTCTCACAAATGGATAGACCTACCAGACTGAAACTTAACAGAGAAATAAAGGAACTAACAAATGTTATAACTCAAATGGACTTAATAGATATGTACAGAACATTCCACCTTCACAAAAAAAAGATACACCTTCTTCTCAGCATGCCATGGAACCTTCTCTAAAATTGACCATATACTCAGTCACAAAGCATATCTCAACAGATATAAAAATTTGTAATAACTTCCTGTACTTTATCAGACCATAGTGACTTAAATTTAAATTTCAACAACAAAAATTACAGAAAGTCTACACTCTCATGGAAACTGAATAATGCTCAAATGAATCGCCAATGGAACAAGGAAGAAATAAAAAATAAAGACATTCTAGAATTCAATGAAAATGAATATAGTACATACCCAAACTTCTGGGAGACTATGAAAGCAGTGTTAAGGGGGAAATGCCCATATAAAGAAGTTGAAGAAATCTCACACTAGTGACTTAACAGCATACCTGAAAGCTCTAGAAAAAAAGAAGCAAATTTACCCAGAAGGAATAGATGCCAAGAAATAATCAAATTGAGAGCTGAAATCAATAAAATAGAAATAAAGAGAACAATACAAAGAATCAATGAAACAAAGTATTGGTTCTCTGAGAAAATCAACATTATAGACAAGCTCTTATCCAAATTAACCAAAAAACAGAAAGAATTTCCAAATTAACAAAATCAGAAATTAAAAAGGAGACATAGCAACAGACAATGAGGAAATACAGAGAATCATCAGGTCATATTTCAAAAACCTGTACTACACAAAATTGGAAAATCTAAAAGAAATGGATAATAGGTACCACATACTACAGTTAAATCAAGACTAGATAAGCAATTTAAATAAACCAATAACCCCTAGGGAAATAGGAACAGTTATTAAAAGCATCCCAACCAAAAAGGGCCAGGACCAGATGGTTTCAGCACAGAATTCTACCAGATTCTCAAAGAAGATACTCTTTGAAAATACCAAATAGTATTCACATAATAGAAATATTCTTCAAATAGTTCCACATAATAGAAACAGAAGGAACATAACCAAACTTCTTTTATGAGGCTATAGTTACTGTGATACTCACATGACACAAAGATGCAACAAATAAAGAGAACTACAGACCAATCTCTCTTGTGAACATTGGTGCAAAAATACTCAAGAAACTATTCACAAAACATATCATCCAAAAACATATCAAAAAATTTATCCACCATGACCAAGGAAGTTTCATCCTAGAGATGCAAGGATGGTTCAACATATGAAAATCTGTCATTGTAATACACCATATAAACAAACTGAAGCAAAACATGATAATCTCATAAGATGCAGTAAATGACATTGACAAAATCCAACACCCCTTCATGATAAAGGTGTTGAGAAAACAGGAATACAAGAGCATACTTAAACATAATGAAGGGAAATGACAGCAAGCCAACAGCCAACATCAAATAAATAGAGAGAAACTCAAAGTGATTCCGCTAAAATCAGAAACAAGACAAGACTGTCCACTCTCCCCATGTATATTCAATATAGTACTTGAAGTCCTAGCTAGAGCTATTAAGACAACAAAAGGAGATCAAGGGGATACAAATTGGAAAGGAAGAAGTCAAACTTTCACTATTTGCAGATGATTTGATTGATAGTATACATTAGTGACCCCAAAAAATTCTACCAGGGAACTCCTACAACTGATAAATACCTTCAATAATGGGGCAGGATACAAGATTAATTTAAAAATCAGTATCCCTCCTGTATAAAAATGATATATGGGCTGAGAAAGAAATCAGAGAAACATCACCCTTTACAATACTCACAAATAATACTAAATATCTTGTAGTAACTCTCACTAAGGAAATGAAAGACCTGTATGACAAGAACTTTAAATCCATGAAGAAAGAAACTGAAAAAAATATCAGAAAATGGAAAGATCTCCCATGCTCATGGATAGGTAGGATTAACATAGTAAAAATGACAATCTTACCAAAAGCAATTTACAGATTCAATGTAGTCCCCATCAAAATACCCACACAATTCTTCACAGAGATGGAAAGAACAATACTCAACTTCATATGGAAAAACAAAAACCCAGGATAGCTAAAACAATCCTGCACAATAAAGCCACCTCTGGAGGCATCACCATTCCTGACCTCAAGCTCTACTATAGAGGTATAGTAAAAAAAAAATAATAATAAAATAAAAAATAAATAAATAAAAACGGCTTGGTATTGGCAGAAGAAACAACATGTGAACCAATGGAATTGAATTGAAGACCCTGACATTAACCCACATACCAATAAACAACTGATTTTTGACAAAGAAGCCAAAACTGTACAATGGAAAAAAGAAAGCATCTTCAACAAATGGTGCTGGCATAACTGGATGTCAACATGTAGAAGATTATAAATAGACCCATATCTGTCACCATGCACAAAATTCAAGTGCCAGTGGATCAAAGACCTCAACATAAAACCAGTTTCACTAAACCTGATAGAAGAGAAAGCAAGAAGTAGTCTTGAATGCATTGGCACAGGAGACTACTTCCTAAATGTAAGACCAGTAGCACAGACATTGAGAGCAACAATTAATACAAGGGACCTCCTGAAACTGAGAAGCTTCTGTAAGGCAAAGGACATAGTCAATAGGAAAAACTGACAGCATACAGAATGGGAAAAGATCTTCACCAACCCCACATCTGATAGAGGGAAGATCTCCAAAATGTATAAAGAATATAAGAAACTAAACATCAAAATGCTGAACAATCCAGTTAAAAAATGGGCTACAGGAAGATGGCGAAGACAAGCAGACACAGGTAGGCCTGTGGCAGCGGCCCGCGGAGGTAGATGGGTCCGGCGGCAGCGGCCGACAGGGACATTTAGGCCCGGCGGTAGCCGGCTGAGACATTCAGGCCCAGCGGCGGCCCACAGAGGTGGACAGGCCCTGCGGCAGAGATAAGCAGACGGAGGTGGACGGGCCCGGCGGCGGCGGCCGACAGAGACATTCAGGCCCGGTGGTGGCGGCCCACAGAAGTAGACAGGCCACTGGGCGGAAACGGACAGACGCAGGTGGGTCCGCGGTGGCGACTCCCGGTGGCGGCGGCAGACAGGGACATACAGGCCCAGCGGCAACCGGCAGAGACATACAGGCCTGGTGGCAGTTCGCAGAGGTGGATGGGCCCTGCAGCAGTGATGGGCAGAGGTAGGTAGGCCCGCGGTGGCAGCCGGCAGAGACATACAGGCCCGTTGGCCGCCCGCAGAGGCAGACAGACCCAGTGACAGCTGACAGGGACATACAGGCCCTGTGGCGGAGACAAGTGGACCCAGGTGGGCCTGTGGAGGCGGGCCACAGGGGTGGACAGGCCCGGGGACGGAGAGGGGCGGACACAGCTTGGAACGGGGATGCCCCTAGCCCCAACACCTGGGGAAGAGGCTATCTCCGTGGGTCAGAACCAGGGCGAGTCTGGGCACTCCGTCTGGGGACAACCCAGGGCCCAACTGCTGATCCTGTGAAACCCAACAACTTGGAGGTGCTGGTGAGACTACCCTGCTCAGCTGAAACCCATCTGGGAGAGGATACAGATGCCTACGATTTGAAGTCTGAAGAAACAAGATCAACTGAGGAGTTGACAAATGAACAAAACGTGACCTGGGAACACAGAAGAAGGCGCTACCCAGCCACTAAACCAGATCACCAGAATCATAAGTATATAATTCACCGACTGAAATCAGCTGTCCCTGAAGAAACAGCCCAATAGCACCAATTTAACCAAGAACCACTACTAAACCAAGACTAAAAATTAGAACAAGAGAGGCATTCTCAGACACAGACACCACCTGCACCGCACAGAGGAAAATATGAGTAGACGCCAGTGTAAAAATACAGGCAACAACATAAAGACCTATATGGCAACATCAGAACCTAGTGATTCTACACCTGCAAGACCTAAACATACCATGACAGAAGAAACAGAAGAGATCAACCCTAAAAATGACATTAAGAAGATGATAGAGGCCCTTAAAAAAGAAATAAAACATTCCCTCAATGAGGAAATAAAAACTTTCCTTAAAGAGGAAATGAAAAACTACCTTAAAGAGGAAATAAAAACTTTCCTTAAAGAGGAAATGAAACACTCTCTTAAAGAGGAAATAAGAACTTCCCTTAAAGAGGAAATGAAAAACACCATTAAAGAGGAAATAAAAAACTCCCTTAAAGAAATGGAAGAAAAAACGAACAAAAAATGGGAAGAAATCAAATCAAGCCAAGAAAAAGCAATTAAACAGATGAAAGAAACATTCCAAGATCTGAAAAATGAATTTGAGACAATAAAGAAAACACATGCTGAGGGAATGCTGGAAATAGAAATCCTGACAAAACAAACAGGAACTATAGAAACAAGCATAACCAACCGATTGCAAGAGATGGAACAGAGAATCTCTGACACTGAAGACATGATAGAGAAAATAGATTCGTCAGTCAAAGAAAATACTAAAGACAAAAAAGTTGTAATACAAAACGTCCAGGAAATTTGGGACACCATGAAAAGACCAAACCTAAGAATAATAGGGATAGAAGAAGGAGAAGAATACCAACTCAAAGGCACAGAAAATATGTTCAACAAAATCATAGAAGAAAACTTTCCTAACCTAAAGAAAGAAATACCTATGAAGATATAAGAAGCTTACAGAACACCGAATAGGCTGGATCCAAAAAAAAAGTCCCCTCGCCACATAATAATCAAAACACTAAACACACAGAACAAAGAAAAAATATTAAGAGCTGCAAAGGAAAAAGACCAAGTAACATATAAAGGTAAACCTATCAGAATAACACCAGACTACTCAATAGAGACTATGAAAGCGAGAAGATCATGGACAAATCTCATGCAGACACTAAGAGACCACGGATGCCAATCCAGACTATTATACCCAGCAAAACTCTTAATCACCATAGGCGGAATAAACAAAATATTCCAGGATAAAACCAGATTTAATCAATACCTGTCTACAAACCCAGCCCTACAGAAAGCACTAGAAGGGAAAATTCAACCCAAAGAAGCTAAACACATCCATGAAAAATCAAGCAATAGATAATCCCACACCAACATACACCACAGAAGAAACAAACTGGCGTAGCTATCCTAATATCTAGAGAAAAAGGATGTTTCAAAAGAGAAGAAGTCTTGTGGCAATGCCTCAGTGGTCCAGGTAACTACCAGAACTCGGAAAAGTTGGTTGAACTTGGCATTGACTGGGAGGCCAAAGATTTAAAAAGCAGAAGATTCTCTTAAGACATAAGTTGTGTGATAATAGTGTGGTTTGTGTGTGTGAATGAGAATTTGTAAATGTTGAATTCTAGGCTTCGACAATCATTGTCAGTGCAGATTAAGCTGCAAGTATTTATGTTCTAAAACTTAAATTATAAAGCTAGTTACGTCTCTCTAACAACTAGTTTTAATGTTCATGAGCATATTTTACCTACATTACTTTTTCAGGATATTGAGAAAGCACAGGCTGGAGGCTGGGGGCTAGATGGTTTTGAGGAAGAGGTCTTGGTGGACTCTTTCATAGAGCAAAGGGAAGCAATGCCTTCTGGGAAATGAGCTAAGTTTTAATCTAGTCTTTAAGATTAGAAATCAAAAACAAAAATATTAAGGAAAGGAAAACTTAATTGATCTTTGAAGTATTGTTATGTGGAATTGAGTGGGACTTTTGAGGCCTTTCTTCCAGAAAACAAGGACTTGGTTGTCAGGCCTATATTAGGCCTAAACCTTGGTGCCATGTAGTTGTACTTAAATCATTTCAATGGAAAGTGTCTTAGTGATTGGATCTTCTAGTGCAGTTTGGAGTTCTTCCATTTGAAAAATGTGATATTTACATGGGATTGTTTGAATCTTGTTTTCTAGTCCCTCCCCATCACCACCCTTATAATCTGAAGGTAGATTTTTCTCTTGATAAAGGAACAAAAAAGGTGAACATCCTGTTTGTAAATAGGTATCTAGTAACTAGTGGTAAACTTGAAATGGTAGAATTCTTTAAAGCCTAATTCTAGGTAGCCTTAAGAAAATGTATCTTAATTATTTTTGAACCTGTATTCACCTTGTTTTTTTCAAATATCTTAAGTTGTATTTTCTTTTTCAGAGCTGCTTCTTATTTGGGGCTACTTTTTTTTTTTTTTAATTGGGGCGTAATTCATAAAAGGGTATATTGTTTTGATGAGACTTTTTACAACTATGGCTGGATGTCTATCTTTAGTCTTCCAAGAAGGGCCATTTTACTTTTTTAGAGTTACTTTTTAAAGTCATGAGGTCAACAACTTGGACTACTATGCATGCAAGCGCTAATGCAAATTAAAGCCCAAGTTGACCTCCAGCAGCAGTTCATTCTATGTTGACAGTGAGAGAACACTTTGCCTGTTAGGATACTGTTACTCGTGGACTGAAATCCTGAAAAAACCCCTCCCCCTATTTTGTTTTTTGCAAAAATCAAGGTATATTCCAGGGTTTCCTGGTTGACCTCAACAGATAAACTGAGATGATCGTCTTAGATCAGAAATGATCTGAATGTAGATTTACAGTCTACGTGTACAGCTGGCTAAGTGAGATCGCTTTCACAGTTCTGCATGTATCCCATCGGCTCCCCATTAGTCACTGAACTCTTAAAACTGGTATTGTAACATTATCACAATGTTTTGCGCCAATTTTATAAACTTTACAGTACAATATGTGTTCCTTTTCTGAGGCAAACCAAAGGTATATTTCTCAAGGTTCTGCTGCTATCAGCAGCGTTGATGGAGGATTTTTTATACATTTGTAATAGATAGGAATAAACCAGAAAAAAAGAAGGAAAAAAAAGTGGTGGAGGAAAAGGTGAACACTGCAAGAATACTCAAAAGGCCTGAGAGTTGCAAACGCCAAGAATGGCTTTGCATAGTAAATGGAATAGAACAGCTCTGAACTATAGCTTACTTTTCCTGGTTTGGTCTGACAGAATGATTGAATGCTTTTGTACAAAAATCAGAGCCTTAAAAACAAGGATTTGGTGAGATTGTAAAATGGTGTGCCACTTTGGCAAAACAGTTTGGTGGTTGGTCAAAATGCAAAACATTGTTACTCTGTTACTCAACAATTCTATCCTTAGGAATATATCCTCAAACTACTGAAAATGTGCACCTATGAAACATGTACATGAAGGTTTACAGCAGTGTGTTGCTAATAGTAAAAAAGTTAAAACAACTCAAATAGCTATCAAATACTGGAGAGAAATAAAATGTGGCTTATTCATACAATAGAATATTATTAAGACATAAAAATGAATGAGAAACTGACAGATTAAATGACTTTGGTGAACCTTCATAATTTCATTTGTAGATCTTTCCATTTCTAATTTATAAGTACATTTGGGGTTATAAATTATAAATGTACTGCCTCCTGTCAACATTGTATACTTCTATTTGATGATTTCTGTGTCAAACATTATATGGAAATGTTTCCAAGTATTTTCTGTATTAACTGTGAATGAATAGAACAAAATAAATTGCCTGTGATGGAAAAAAAAAAAAGCAAAAAAAAAAAATGGGCTACAGAGCTAAACAGAGAATTCTCAACAGAAGAATCTCAAATGGCTGAAAGACATTTAAGGAAATGCTCAACATCCTTAGTCATCAGGCAAATGAAAATCAAAACAACTCTGAGATACCATCTTACACCTAGATGTCAAAAACACTAATAACAGCTTATGTTGGAGAGGGTGTAGAGCAAGGGGAACACTCCTACACTGTTGGTGGGAATGCCAACTTGTACAACCACTTTGGAAATCAGTGTGGCAGTTTCTCAGGAAAGTCGGAATCAATCTACCTCAAGACCCAGTTATACCACTCTTGGCCATATTCCCAAGGAATGCTCACTCATACCACAAGGACACATGCTCAAATATGTTCATAGCTGCATTATTCATAATAACCAGAACCTGGAAACAACTTAGATGCCCCTCAACCAAAGAATGGATATAAAAAATTGTAGTACATATACACAGTGGAGTACTACTCAGAACCGAAAAAACAATGACATCATGAAATTTGCAGGCAAATGGATAGAACTAGGAAATATCATCCTGAGTGAGGTAACTTAGACTCTTCTTCATAATTTGTGTGTATGTGTGCATGCACCTGTGTGTTTGCATGTCAAATATATGTTACCTGTTTTGTAGTTTTTCTAGGTTTTCTTCTTTATGTATGGAATGAGGACTTTCAAGGGGATCTGCCCCTATCAAACCTGGTCCATATCAACCTGGAATGAATCCACAGTCTCTCATTTCCTGAGGAAATAAAAGCATAACCACTTTCCCAATGCGACATATTTTTGACTTTCATTTTGAAGTCATGATATTTTTTTAAATATATAGGTTGGTTTAATCTGGATGCTTTCATAATCAAATGTCTCTTAGTAGCTATTGCTTCTTTATCAGTACTCAAAAAAATTTAAAGACAACACAATAGCATGTAAGATCCAGACTTCCTGTTTGTTTTCTATCTTTGCATGGTTTTTTCCATTGTATTACTTTCTTCTTTCTTTAAAGACTTTACTTTATTATCATTGAACTATTTATTTTATGACTGCATATGCCATTTTTCTTTTCTCTCCCATGTCTATGTACATATTTAAACACACTGTAAACCACTTAGAGATTTTTTTCTGTCTGCATATATCCTTACTGCATATCTATAATCTTTTCTGTCTGCATGAGCAAAACTTGAATTCACCAGGCATTTTAGTTCATAGTGTTCTGGTGGAGTTCTCTCTGGCAGTACTCACACTGGCAGCTCAAGGCAGAAGGCAGCAGCTGGGAGATGTATCTCTGTATTGCAGTTAGCATGAGAGATATGACACAAGGAAGCCATGTTTGGCTCTATTTTTGTGTGTTTAGGACCTATTTTAAAGCTTTTTTCAGGTCTTATGTGGATGTAGGTAACTCTCTTTGGGGGCCATATATAGGCAGACTTTTCTGTTTCACCAGCCATTTGCCAAATAACCACATAGAGACTTATTATTAATTATAAGTGCTTGGTTGATTGCTTAGGCTGATTTTTACCTAGCACTTATAACTTAAATTAATCCAATTTTATTAATCTATGTGCTGCCCTGAGTATTATTTACCTCACATACATACATCCCATTCTGCTCTCTTCATGTCATGGCAACTTGTCTTGACTCCTCAAACCCACTCTTCTAATCCCAAGTATACACTCTGCCCCAAAAATCCTGCCTAGCCATTGGCCAGTCAACTTTTTATTAACAATGACAGCAAAGGTTTATCCCGCAACAATGCTGGATTTTGTCAAAGGTCTTTTCTGCATCTATTGAGAAGATATTATGTTTTTTGTCATATATATGATTTATTGTATATATTGACTTATGTATGATAAACCTCCTATGAATCTCCTAAACGAATCCTACCTTTTGGATTCCATGTGGATTATTTTTTTTATATATGCCTATATTCAATTTACAAGTAGTTATTGGTGTTATTTGCCCCCATGTGTATTAGGGATATTGGCCAGAATTATCATAATCATCAATATCATTCTCCTTTTCTTTCACTTTCTCCCTCCCTCTACTTTTCTTTCTCTTTCTCCTATTCATCTTCCTCCTCTTGCTGTTGTTACTTTGCCTGGTTTTTGTTTTAGGTAATACCAGCTTTGTAGATTAAGTTTGTTGGTGAAGTTTCTGTTCTTATTATTTTATTATTAATTTTTACATCCTGACCAAAGTTGCTCCTTCTTCATCTCCTCCCAATCCTTCCCCACATCTTTTCTGCTCCAATATCCACTACTCCTCAATTTATCTCTAGAACAGGGCAGATTTCTCATGGATGTCAACCAAACATGGCATATCAAGTTGCAGTAAGTCTAGACACCTCCCTTTGTATTAAGGCAGGATGAGGTGATCTGATAGGAGGGAAATGGTCAGAAAAGCAGGTAGAAGAATCAGAGACAGCCACTGTTCCCACTGTAATGAGTCCACAAGAAGATCAAACTACACAACTGTAACATACATGCAGAGGGTATATAAGGGTTGGCAGTTCAGTCTCTGTGAGCACCTATGAGCCCAGTTTAGTTGTTTCTGTGGGTTTTCTCATGGTGTCCTTGACCCCTCTAGCTACTACAATCTTTCTTCTCCCTCTTCCACAGGAGTCCATGATCTCACCATAATGTTGGCTTTGGGTCTGCATCGTTTCCATCAGGTGCTGTGTGAAGTCTCTCTGATAATCATTGGACTATGAATCAGTCTATGAGTGTAGCAGAATATCATTAGGAATAAGACAATATTGTGTTATTTAATATCCATGAGTTTATGTAATTAATAAAGTATTGCTTGCTGTTGAATTTAATCTTCTAATGCATGTGTTATGTATAATACATTAAGTTCTTTCAGTTCGTCTGAATCTGTTAAAATTTGTTTTGTGTCCCACTGTGATGTCACTTGTAGAGAAGCTAAATAAAATATGTACATATTTTTGTGTTTAGTGAAATATTCCTCAGAAATCCTTTAGGTCTACTCGATATTTCATGCTATGTAATTCTGATGTTTCTACGTGACTTCTATTGGAGAAAGTGTGGTATTGAAATCACCTCTTTATTATTAGGTTATTATTAGTGCTAATCGGTAGGTCCCTTCATTTCTAGTAGTACATTTTAAAAAGAATTTATATAACTTCTTTATCATTATTATTAACCAATTGTTATTGTTGAGGCTTTAATAAAAAACTTATTTAAAATATAGACACAATGGGGGTTTGAGCATTTTTCTAGTAGAAAGTAATTTCAAAACAGTGACTCAAGTTTCAGAAAAACAGGGGATTTAGCTCTTCATCAAAGTGGCCTAAACATACATTCAGTATAATTTTCCTATGTCTTAAGTATAAGGTCATCCATAAAAAAAAGAGCCTGTTCTGAAGAGATTTTACTTATTTTATTTTTGAGAACAAGCAAGTAGACAGCACATAGGAGGGACTTGGTTGGGGGTGAGGGAAGAAAAAATAATTGCAGTTCAATAACATAGAACATATTTCCAAAAAGATCATAGAAAAAATTTCTCCAAATTGAGAACAGACTTACTCAAACAGACAGAAGAAACACAAAGAATTCCAAATAAACAAGACTAGAAAAGAGACACTCATAAAATGTTATATTTAAAACACCAAATAAAAAGAACAAAGTGAGGATCCTGAGAACTGCAAAATAAATCCACAGGTCAATATAGAAGAAAGCAAACCAAATTAACAGCTGATTTCTCAAT
Source organism: Peromyscus leucopus (assembly GCF_004664715.2). Classification (NCBI taxonomy): domain Eukaryota; kingdom Metazoa; phylum Chordata; class Mammalia; order Rodentia; family Cricetidae; genus Peromyscus; species Peromyscus leucopus. The sequence goes on from NC_051084.1 coordinate 64,350,978, forward strand.
GTAAAATGTAAAAACAAGAATAGCGTGGAGCAATGTATTTCACATTCTGAAAGACCATGAATGCTAACCTAGACTATTGTTCCCAGCAAAACTATCTGAATAGCTGAAGGAGAATAAAATATTCTCATTCTTCTATGCCTAGAAGTTCAAGATTTGATCTTTCCATGGCACACCACACTTTGGCATGTTGCTTTCCTATATGTGCCTGTTTATTCTTTTAAATTCTTTACTAGAATGGACCAGTTCTTTGAACTTTTCTTTAAATCTTGATATTCTATATCATCTACTCCATCCATCTACTTGACCTTCCTTCCCCTGAGCTTTGGTGACTTTTTCAACTCTACCTTTCTTTCAGCTGGAGTTACCATTAATATTTCTTTCTCTTCCTGAATATAGTTTTCAAATTCTGAATTGTCTTCATCATTTTGCATATATATATATATATATATATATTATACACACACATGTATACACACACACACACACACACACACTAGACATCATTCAGGCACTATCTTTATGTTATTTGAGATATTTGTTAATGTCTTGCTGTGGGATAATGCTTTTGTATACTGGTTTAATAAAACGCTCATTAGCCAGTAGCCAAGCAGGAAGTATAGGCAGGATAAGCAGACAAGGATAATTCTGGAAAGAGGAAGGCTGAGTAAGGAAACACCAGCCCACCAGTCAGAGAACAGCATGTAATGGCACAAAGGTAAAGCCATGAAATGCGTGGCAAAACATAGATTAACAAAAATGGGCTGAGTTTAAGTGTAAGAGCTAGTCAGTGCTAGGCCTGAGCAAATGACTGAGCAGTTTTAATTAATATAAGCCTCTGTGTGCTTACTTGAGGGATATGAGTGGGAAAGACTTTTCCCAACTGCCCTCTGGGCAGAGCATAGTAAAACCTTCAGGCTACAATGTCTTCCTTAAATCTTCAAATTCTTTGATAAAATTTTGTGATGTTTTAAAGATTTTGTGCCCTGAGGTTCATTCTCATTGTAAAATATTTCTGTAAAAGTAGAGGATTTGGTGGAATGGGGTCACACTGTTGGGGCCGTACATATTATGTTTTAGTAATTTGACCAGCAAATGTGGATTTCTTTCATTGATTGTATGTCTGATGTTAGATTCTATGGTGCATCAGAGTTATCCCAGTGCACAGGATGTCTTACAGTTGGGATTATTCAGGTGTTCTAGGGTCCACAGGACTCACTGTCTGTGGGGGCACAGTGGATATAAGATCTGGGTTAGGACTGAAAGTTAGATATGCCAGGAGTAGGATCAGGAATATTTATCAAACTCAGCTCCACTCTTGCATATTAATTGAAGTGTGTACTAATTAGTGTAAACACTTGTGAAGACTAAGAACCTTAATGTAAATAAAAATTAAGTAACTGTATCATAAACATTATAATACCATACTGGAATAAACAAACTCCAAATCAGAAATTCAAACAAATCCTAGGAGAGGAGTAATATGCAAATAGTAAGATTTATTTAAATTTCTTCAAACAATCAAGGTCAACACAGGCACCTGAATATGCAAATTCTGTTCATTACATTTCATTTTTATAAGGTGCTTGAAAAACTCAACAACTAAAATGTAAATTGAAGTTTAGAATTTGAACCACTAATTCCAGCGAATGTGAAGAAGAGCAAATGGTGGAAAGAAATCAAAGAAAGCTAATGGGGATTTGTTTTCAGATATAATAGCTAGGCAGAGCTAGGAAAGATGACTGACAGTTACAGTTCAAGTATAGGCTGTTCCTTCACTCTTTTGTGCTCTGGGAACCTGATTCTTTTTTCCAGGATGGAGTTTCAGTGACCTTAGTCACACAGACTTGGGCTTGACTTAACTCCATAAATGTGTCACAGAATTCAGAGGTTAAAGTACAAAGGTATTATTGATTATGTTATTTCAAAATCTTTGGATGTAAAATATTTCTACTAAATAGAACAATACAGAAGAAAGGAATATTTACTGTTTGGAATCATTTCAATGTATCTATACCTCAGATTTTCTAGTGGAATGTGACCAGCCCAAGTAGAGGAGGTGCTCTTTCTTCACATGGCCCTGTTCATTTGTACTGGAAATTTAATGAATTTTGCGTTTACAGTTACATGTAGCTTTGCACACTTGTCTAACCATTGGATAGTCACAGGTTAGTGCAGCCGTCAATTCTGCACAGATAGAAAACTTGTCTTCATATTCACAACTATTTGCTGAAAAAAAAAACAAAGGAATCCATTATTTTGTTATTATTTTCCTCTATTAATAGAGACAAAATAAAACACATAAATTGCGAGAAGGGGATTGAGCAAATGAATGGATGTCCTTTAAAATTAGAGCTTTATGACATCTCTTTGATATGAATTAATGTATTTCTTCACTCACAAAATGCTGGAGAAATTTAACTTCAGTGGTTCTTTGAGGAACTAAGCTATCTAGAGGTTAGAAAGATGGCTCAGTGATTAGGAGACCTTGCTCTTCTTGCAGAGAACCTGGTTTTGATTTTCAGAATCCACATCAGGGCTTAGGACCACCTGTAACTTCAGTTCCATGGGACCCAGTGCTCTCTTCTGTCCTCCGTGGTCACTGGGTTCAAATGTGTGTGCATAAATACATAAGGCACGCAAACATTTATAAACATAAGATAAAGATAAATACTAAAAAAGAACCCCACTATTTATAATGTCAGTCATTATGCAAGTAATTTCTAAACTTGTGAATGGTTCATATTTAAACTCTATATTCTTAGCAAAACAAGTTTCATAAATATGTTTTATAGCTACTGTTCCTAGCAGTCAGCCTCTTTATGTAAAAATACTGACCATTAAATCATTCCAGAATGTTCTGTTGTCCATGATTGCCCTAGACTTTGATTCTGTTTTTCATACAAGAGGAGCTAATTTTGTGAAAACAGAGGCTTGGAATAGTAGGTAGTGGAAAATTTTCTTCTGATTATTAAATATTTATATTCAAATGTACAGCAGTGACCAGAAACCCAGCAAACTCATTTGAAATTCACCCTACAGTCTTTGTCGTATCTTTGATGTATTTCGAGAGCTCATGAACCTGCGTTCAACTTATCCAGTCTCAGAGAACTGGAAACTCATAATTACCAAATCATTCAAAATAACTTGTTTATACCCTGTACTTTTGGTACCTTTCATCGAGATACTTATTTGTTGCCTAGGCTAGAATCTAGCCCATACAATCATATACCTCTGCTAATTCCACCTCCAGAGAAGCCGCACTACCGACACATGGCTAGTCCTCTTTCACTTTGTGTGGTGGTTCTCTGCAGGCTTTACAGCCAGCAGGAGGAAAAAAAACATGATCCATGAAGAGATAAGAATGAAAGTCAGCCTGACTTTATGGTAACAGTGCTGGTTCAGGACTTCTAGAGTCTGGCTGAGATCATTTTATATTAGCCATGTTTAAGTCCAGCACAATTTTGGGGGGAAAATGTTATCTGATAACAATTAATTCAGTTCCAAGTACACAGCAATTGAAGACATGTTTTCATATCATTAGTACTGTGAACTTTATTTAAACAAATGCACAATAAAGAATTCTGTAATTCACTGGAGAATGCACAAAAATCCCAGAAATTGCCACCAAAATTTTATACATTAACTTTGATGTTATTTTCCATGTTTATAAATACCTTATTGCTGTTACATTTCCTTTATGTAGCCTGGGCTTACCCGGAGTTTGATCAATATTCCAACCTGGGTTTGAACTCCTGATTCTCCTTCCTCTGCCCACAGAATGTTGGGGTTACATTAATTCTTTGTATTTATATTCATAATAATACTGAAAATTAGATACTATGACATTCATTTCACTTCCTTCCTGTGATGAAATCTCTCATACCTTTATTATGGAAGGAGAGAATTAATTCACACAAGTTGTCCTCTAACCTCAACACACAATCACACACAGAAGCCATTTCACACATGCATGTGTCTGTACATATACAGAGTGACACAAATACCCTTTCACAAATAAATAAAAATGTAACACAAAATTCAAATGATGCTCTGGAGGAGCTTAAGAATTTATTGTATTAAGCTCCTTGGTGGGCAAAGAATTGTATATTTCTTCCTTCTCTGGGCTGATCTGTGTACTATTATCTTAACCACTTAGATTTATACTGCTTTGTCTTCTTAAAATGCCAACCTTAAGATCCTACTATTATTGAGGATAAGAAAATTCACTTGAAATTTGTGGAATTATAGCCACAGGAATATTTCTGTAGACTCCAATAGCAATAATACCAATATAGTTGCAAGTATGCACTGATTTAGATGTTTCCTTAGACAACATAGAGTATCCTGTTTTTCAATGTCAAAAGTACATACATCCTAAACAGGAAAATTTGTAATTCTAAATCCTCTTTGAAAATAAGGCCATGCTATTAAATCTTAAAACAGATTTGATATTATTATATTAATATGTTAATAAAACTTACTGCAGAGTCCATCTTCACAGTGATCAGGACAAAGGGCACACGGTTTCCCTATTGTGTAAGGGATGTATTGCCATCTTTCAATATTACCACTGAAATTGAAATAGAAAACATCAAATACTTTTAATTTCTCCTGCATACTCAAATATTTGCATATCACACACACACACACACACACATATATATATATATATATATATATATATATATATATATATATATACATACATACATGGAATCCTATTAAAAGCTTTAGTTATGTCATACAAAAACAACTAACATTTCCTGAGAGTATTCAGATATAAATGTGAAATAATGGGATAATTAATCCATTCACATTTTCCCTCAACCATCATGTCAGAACCAGAACAACTGAAATAGAATAAATAAGAATCTAAAGGTTTAGAAATGTTTTATTGCTAAAACACTCTCTTCTTTCCTGATACCTGGAAAATACATAAGACAGGAATGGTGCTTAAGTATAAAAGATATTTCCTATACAGAAAGTTAGATACAAGAAAATGCTGTGGTTTCTATAGTGTGGAGGAGGTACCAATGATGTGCTGAGTTTCAAGTATTTATTGTATAATTGTTAAAGTCCTAAGTCTTAGGAATGTTTGTGGTTTCCTAAAGGTAGCGTGTGGGTTTGATACTTCTATGCTTATCAAAATGAGAATATTAATGAGAAAAACTATTTGTATAAACTATCTGAAGTGTGCAGTACTCTGAAAGTGCCAACCTATGCCTCAGTAGGAGCATCACTTAGCTTATCATCACAGGAAATTAGAAAAGTCAGATTCTCCATTGAACTAAGGGTGGCAAGGTGTGTGTGCAATGACCAAGGGCTTGCAGCAGAACCTCTCCTCTATATGCAGAACACAGCTCTAGGTGTACAAGCAATGTTAAAAATGAAAAAGTCAGAAAGCAGTGTAAAAGATCTGTCACTTGCTCCTCTTCATTACTCATCTGACACTTCTAGGTACCAGGCTCTAGATGCTTACTTGACCAGGCAGCTGGATGGAGTCCAGTGGCTTCCTTCTTTGTATTAATTAATGCCAACAGAATCATGCTTGAAAATTCTTTGAGGATCCTACTATTCAACCCACAAACATATTAGAAAGGAATGATTTGAAAGACTTGATTTGAAGACCCTCAGCCTCTTGTTGTATAAGTTTCTTGTATTAAAAGAATAATAGAGCTAGAGAGATGCCTCGGGACTTAAGAGGACATTCCCCTTTAATAGACTTGGGTTTGGTTCCCAGCTTCCACTTCAGGTGGCTTGCAGATGTCTGTAACTCCAGTTCCAGGGGAAATGATGACTTTGGTCCTCACAAGTGTTTAGGGTTGACAACCTGGGACTGGATAACTTATCAGGAGTCTCCTCCATGAAGAAAACTGATCCTTGCTTAACACCCATAGATTACCTATAGTTCCTTATCCAGGTCAATATAACCTTTTGTTAACACCCTTGGTTGCCTCCATGAACTCAAAGATAAGAGACTATTGTTAAAAACATCACCAACTTCAGACACAGGAGTTGGAGAAAATGAGCTGGAATGACCTGGAAGCCTCTTTCCTGCAGATTAGCTCTCACAGTATTAGAAGATGCTATGTAAGCTGCCATGGGAGAAAATAACCAATAGTTTTATCTTTCTGCAAAACTGTAACAATGACTAGCCTGCTTGCTATTTTTCCAAGATTAATTTCAGTTGCTTTATTTATGCATGTGAACACCCATACACCCACAAAGGCCAGAATAGGTCCTTAGTCCTAAAGTTAAAAATAGGTATGACCTACTTGACATAGTTGTTGGTATCAAACCTTGATTCTCTGAAAGAACAGCAATAATTCTCCAGTACTGAGTCATCTCTGTAACCCTAATGTTGCTACCTTATACCTGTAAGAATATACTAAGTCTTAAATATCAAAGGCTGGTTGAGAGGTCCTTCATATATTTCAAATAGTTAAGAACGCTAAAATATTAACACTTTTTCCTTAGAATTTACTAAAAAATTCTGAAAAACTCATTTATTATATCTTGATTTTAAAACTAGAAATTCACTTCCCTTCTATGCTATGTTTGAGCTCTTAAAAAAAATTCCCATGAAAACAATGAATATATATTCATAATCTGAATGTTAACTGAATTTTTTAAAAAAATACTTTAATTACATCTGCATCTATGTTTGTCCATTTTAGGCTTTGTGCATGTACAATAACAAAGATGAGATCATGAATTTGTGAGGATGTGTGGGATAAGAAGATTTCAAGCAGAGGGAAGTATGGAAATGAAGGAAATACAGTACTCCTATATGAAATTCACAAAAATTAAAACAAACTTTTTTTTTTTGGAATTTTGGGAAACTATTCTCTGTGTTGTCCTGCCTGGCCTCAAACTCATAAAGATTGACTGTCTCTGCCTCCCAAGTCCTAGGATTAAAGGTGTGAAACACTACCACACCTCAACAATTAAATTTTAAAAACAGATACAACAACCTATATAATCAGGGGTAGGATCAATTAATTAGAAGCACCACAATCACTAATCTGTGTCATTCACTCATGTTCACTCCTGGTCTACTATTAAAAGTTTGCTTTGTAGCCTACAAACATAGCATGAACTGACAATAGGAATTTACAATCCTCATACTTGGGTACTCATAAGGTCACCATTAGTCCAGAAAACAGCAATTGAGGAGGGAAGGGAGATTATTTTTAAAGATAAGTAAAATGCTTCTGAGTTTGATTCATGGAAGTGATGAGATGGACATTTCAAAGATTTAGTTAAATAAGTTTCAACTCTAGGAAATATTTAGAAGTTTATATTTCCCTCTCCATGTAAAAATATATCTTTAGTTTGTTTTTATACTATGATAATTTAAAAATGTCAAATTGCATTTGACATTGCTGAAAATAAACTTTGAAGTGGATACTTACAGAGGACAATAGTGACAAACATATAAGAATGGCAATAATTGGTGAGAACACTTAGCAACTCCACATGCCACTTGGAAAGATGAATTCCAAACAACCTATACACCCAGAGACAAAGACAAGGCACAGGTCAGATAGTAAAATAATGCAGAAAAACAAATACAAAATTAGAAACATCATTGGTATACTTTGTTTCTATATGCCTTATAGACATAGTTAAGTGATTGAATCAAACTACAGATGTGAGAACCTCCCGAAGGGGCTGCTGTTGGTCAGCTAGTCCGGCAGAACTTTTGGGAAGCACTCAGTGGAGTTTATGAAGGCTGAGAGTGGCTTCAGCTCCATCTCAGAGAAGCTTTCTTCTTCTTTGTCATCTTTGACAGTTTCCATGATGATGAGGATACAGAACGCTGGGATGAGGCCAAAGAGCGTTGTGTCAAAATGAAAGGCATCAAAGAATCTATGGACACTAGGAAGACACTGGTGTGATGTTTAACTCCTCTGACACTAGTTTCAGCCCTACAGGCATGTGACCATAAACAGTTAAAGGGTAATCTGGATATCAGGTCAACTCCTGGTCAGACACCAAACTGACCAAGATGTTGCTGGTGACTACTCTGAAGTGCCTTTGCAAAAACAAGTGTCCTATGTCCATAGAACCCTGGCCTTGGAAGATGAACCAGAACTTCCTCCCAGTGTCATAGAAGAGATTGTTCAGTTTGATACTCTAAGCTGTGATCATGAGTATCTTCTTATCTGTGTGGACAGGGATCATGAGTGGCTTGCAAACCTTTCTGGTTCATCGTGATGGAAGGCCAACACTCAGCATATTTCCCAGAAGTTGTATGTGGTAGATGCTTCTTTGTGGAGCTCTGGCATGGACATCCTAGTTTCCTCCTAAAACTCTGTTTCAGCTCAAGTCTCTCAACCTACAGGATCTGATCAGGTCAGGGATTGGGAGTTGACCCATGCCTGTACCACAACTGGATCTTTCCTTTACCCAGCCAATCAGGATCCCCATATCACCTACTTCCTAGTTATGGAAGGCCTTCTTTGACAGTGGGCAGGAAGGAGCCACAATCTTATAATTCTTGCTAAAAGAGTTATTTTATTTGATAGGAAAGGGCCCAAAGCCCTGGCCTTTAGATCCAGCAGGAAGATAGCTATTCAGGGTTTCTGGTAATAAAAGTCCAGGAGACTTTCCCCTTTTCACTCAGGAGCCATACACAACTGATATACGGTCCTGTTAAAGTTTGGGGAGGTGCCTTAGAATATAGGCCATTACCCCTGTTTGGGGACTTGAGTCAAGAAATTATGGTTAGGAAAATAATCAAGTATGTTCCCTTACAAAGATTAGATAAGCCATTAAAAGCTGGAAGCTCAAATAGCAAATGAATGTCAAGACCAATGAACAACCAACCACTCAAGATCTTCACCAAGGTGTACAGATGGTGTGCACTCTCTCTATACTCCATGAAATTGGGAGAATGTGATAGGATGACAGGAAGTTCAAAGCCATTCTGAGCTACATAGTGAGACCATGTCTCAAAAAGAAAATAAAAACTCTCTGCCCCGAAATTCTTTATTGAAATCAGTCAAGTAATTAAAAATATTCCCTTGCCTAGCACTTACAGAGAGTATTTTTCTTACCTGAGTATAATTTCCAACTATTGCATCAGGTGGATTTGGGCCTGAATCAAAGTTGAAATATTTGCCTTCATCAAACCAGCTTTGGATTACATGAGACCATGATGCTGGATAACTTGACATGAAGATATTCTCACCACATCTTATGTCTAAGGAAAAAGACAGACCACTCACAAAGACAGCAATAAAGAAAAAAAAGAGGAACACAAACACGCACACACGCAGGCACGCAGGCACGCATGCACACTTGCATGCGCACAGAATCCCTGCTTTTTAATATTATTACTCACAGTTCCTTTTGAATATTGCTTAAGAAACATCATTCAGACCTGAGGAACTTTTAGCTGAACAGTAGCCATAGGTATTCAAGATGTGTGTGCTAAACACCATGAGCACTAAGTAGATAGAGAAATCTTTTCTTCAGTAGCTTCTATCCTCAAACTCATTCATCCACACATTAAATTCTCCACACCTGTGTGCAATGTGTATGTGTGTGTGCATGCCTGTGCCTCAAGTGTACCAACTGTGGATTTGCAGTCTTGAAGAAGACCAAGATTAACTCCTTTCATTTCTCTCCTGAGTAGCTAGAGATTTTTTATAACAATTTTATGTATTTAGGATTATTGCTCTGTGTGAGCCTTCATTACAGTCATTCTTTAAAAAACTACAAGTACAAAGCAAAAAAAAAGAAAGGATTATATTTTCAAAGTATATATGGTCATCTCTGGTGATATTTTATTTGTGCTCTAATAAACAAAGCTTGCATGGAGATCAGAAGAAAAAGCTAGAAACTATGTTAAGCATAGAGACTGGGCAGTGGTAGCCCATGCCTTTAATCCTAGCATTTAGGAGGCAGAGAGTCATCTGGATTTCTATGAGTTCAAGATCACATTGAGAACAGAGCCTGGCATGGTGACACATGCCTTTAAACCCAGCACTAGTTGACCATAGAAGTCTGGAGGTCTATACAGACAGACAGGAAGTGATAGAACCTGAAGGGAAGAGGAAGTGATACAGCTGGGTGGAGAGAAGAAGAAAGATGACAGAGCTCAGAAAGGTATATAGGTATGAGTGTACAGGAAGTAGTTGTCTCTTTGGCTGATGATTTCCTAGAAGTAAGACTTGGCTGGCTTGCTCTCTGATTTTTCAGCTTTTACCCCAATTCATAGCTCCAGGTTTTTTATTAATAAGACTGTTTAGCAATTCATGTTACAGTCATGTCTTAACTAGAATATTAAAACTTCATGGGCCAGATTTTCTTTAAAAAATGGGGAAAAAAATCTTTTAACCTCCAAAAATAGCTTAGTATTTTTTATAAGGTCTGTAAATAAAAAATTACTTTAAATTTAACTGAATATTATAACCTTTTAAGTTATCTTTTACTCATTATATTATTAAATTAGAAATGTCTAAGAAGTAAAACCTTTAAAAGAGATTATTAATTTATTAAGTTTAAATTGGGCCAAAGGTGATCATTTTTAATGTTTTAAGAAATATATCATGGATGGCCGGGCGGTGGTGGCGCACGCCTTTAGTCCCAGCACTTGGCAGGCAGAGCCAGGTGGATCTCTGTGAGTTCAAGGCCAGCCTGGGCTACAAAGCGAGTCCCAGGAAAGGCGCAAAGCTACACAGAGAAACCCTGTCTCCAAAAACAAAAAAAAAAAAAAAAATTAGAAAAAAAGAAATATATCATGGTCCATTTATTAATTTTGTTATCATTTTTGCACTTCCTTATATAAATATTGTTTTGCAGTTTATTTTTTTTACAGCGTTCTTCCAGTTTTCTTGTTTTTCCTCTACACAAGCCTCTACCTTCTTCATGATATTACTCATAAGGCTACTTTCTTCTGCTTCTTCCATTTTTTGATGTTCAGGTCTAGATGTTGGAGGCGGGCTAGGTTCTGGTGATGCTGTATTGCTCTTCATTTTGTTGTATGTACTTCTGCCTTGACGTCTGCCCATCTCCTTGTGGTTCCTTCTTGGTCTTATCAATGTACTTGGTTCAGAAAGAGCTGACAGATTCAGGAAGTCTCTCTCTCTTGTCCAGAAGGGAGTTCTCTTGTCCAAATGGGAACTCCGGGGCAGGATGGAAGCTCTTATCTGGACCGGAAGTCTCTGGTCCAGAAGGGAAATCAGGAGCAGGATGGGAGATGGGGGCCGGTCTCTAAGTCTCAGGAGGTGTCTGGGGTCTCGGGCAGATGGGCGTGGGGGCAGGGCGTGGAGATTACAGGGGCTGCTGGTGGACTTGGTGAAGGGGATCCCTCTCGGTGGGGCTAGACGGGGACCTGCCCGGTGGCCAGAACCTGTGGCCAAGTTGGGCAGGTCTTCCCAGAATGGCTGGTGCCCAGGGATGGCGTCCCGGTTGGGCTCAGATACTCACCTCTGGTCCAGAAGGGAAGTCGGGGGCAGGATGGAATCGTAGTTTATTTTTAATTTAACATAATGTGTCCTTTTAGGCTTTCATAAGTTGAGCTCACACAAAATGAGGGAAGTGCTGGGTGTGCACATATTGGGACTTTCACACAAAATCCCAGTACTTAGGAAGTGAATGTTGAAAGAACAGAAATTTGAAGATATGTAGGGACATACAGTGAGACCTGTCTCCTCCCCATCAAAAATAATGAAGGAAATAGTAAATGTGAATACTAAGATATTTGATACTTCTTGAGAAAAATGAAGAATTAGTTGATCAAATTAAATATAGTTTTTATAATTAAAAAGATATCTTGGAAACACAAAAAGCCATATCATTAAAAATTGGGTTAAAAACAGAAACTCTAATTTCAGAGTGCTAGAGAAATGGCTGAGCATGTAAGAGTATACCTCCCTATTTCAGCAGACTTGAATCCAACTCCTAACATCCATACAGTGTAGCTTACCACGGCCTGTGACAACAGCACTGTGACAACCACCTGTAACCTGTAAGCTCCAGAGGGTCTGGTGCCTTCTTCTGCCCTCTAGAAGCATTCTTACATACATGCACACATGCATAAATATACATGACCCACATACACATAAACAAAACCATAATAGGATAAAAATTAAAAAGAGATTCTAATTTCACATTTCCTTTATAAGGCCATAATTAGTAATTATTTTCATCCAGATATCAGTTTCTAATCTTCAAAGCAGAGAAAGAGATGATCCATATCTTGTTTCAATTGTAAACTGGTTGCAAGGCACAAAACTGGCCTCAGGAAAGACTGTGTAAAATATAAGACATTCAATAAGCACAAACTTCAGACTTTCAGAGCCAACTCTGCCCCAGAAATATTTAACTTTTAAAACATGCAGCATCAGAGTGGGTGTTTATTTACAATTTTTTGTTAGCACAATATGAGAAAATGGGCTTTCCTGTGTGACTCTCCATGAAAACTTAAGTGATTTTTAGTTTACATACTGGTGGTCCTGGAATCTGCAGGACTGTGTTGGTAACTGCACTGGCTTGCCCAAATCTGTGCATTATCTTGGGAACCATAGCTCCATTGCTAAAGAGGAAAAAAAGGAAGATATCCATGGAATCACTCAAACAGCAGAGTCACATGATCTTTGCACACAGGCTGATATCATTGCAAAATTTCTGTAGGAGCCTTCTGATTTTCATCATAATCAATATATAATTTAGTATATGTCTAAAATTTTATATTAGCATGTATATTATCAGCTTTCATGGTGACATTTATAAATAAGTTTATTTTTCATGTTTTCCTCCCCCCATCTTCCTGAACCTGCCCATCCTCCCATGCATGCCCTCTCACCCACAGCCTCCATTTGATGTCACACAGGTTCACTTTCCTTCCATTTCCCATGTCTTCTATAGTCCTTCCCAACCCCCAACATTGATCTTCTTAGTAGTTTCATAACCTATGTCCAAAGATACTCCCTCTTATCTATGGACTGTTCTGTACCAAATAAATACAAGTAGTCTGTCTTCCCAAGCCCACAAAAAAGTACTAAAACCATTAATGGTCTAAAATTACTGAAATCACAACATCAATCATTAAAGACTGGGTAATTGCTATAGAGCGAGTATCACTAACCATGTTGAAGTACTAAGACTATTTTTACAGCTGTAAGAAGTTGCCTCATAAATCCTAGCTTCATTTTTTACCTCATTGAATAAATTTAAGAGACACATGGACTTTGGATCTGGATCCAGAGAGTAGACTATTTAGATGAAAGGTCATTGGACCTTAAAGGAGAAATCTTCTGATCTTAGGAGAAAAGAGTGAGCCAAAATAACATCGTGGCTTTTCACTGGAGATCAAACTCAAAAGATGTGATTTTAGTTCAGTAACTATAATTGATATAGCTCCATAATACCAATGAGTCACTGTTATAAAAGAAATTTAATGAATTCTACTCTGATCATTGCACAACTAAACACAGTAGAGATGTAGAGAACCAACTAAGTCTCTACATGCATGTTATAGCACATGGATACATACCCACACACATGCACACCAACAAAACAATGAATACATTTTGTTTTTAAATAGAATCTGCAGTAGAGGCAGACCCTCTTGAAGCACACAGGAGAAGCTAGATGCTATCCACAGGCTCTAAACAGAGCTCTCCAAATGCACTGTCCTGTTGTGAGCCCTCACCATCTTTAGTAAGTCACTACCCTGTGGAGAAACCATTCTTCTCAGTTGGTTGTGCTTGTTTACAATCTCTTCTTGGACTGACTCTTTAGAGGTTATCAAATCCTCAAAATTCGTATCCTGAAAAATTAAAAATTAAAGTCATGTTAGTGTATGTTAAGGTTGCATTAAAAAAGTGAATAAGTTGTCTAAGGTGAATGAAAGTCAATTTAAAGTACTCGGGCCAATGTTAGTCATTAAGCCTCGATAATAAATTTAAAACAATCTATGACTTTTCATGAAAAGTACTTTATATATAAATTTTGAGGATAAATAGAATTTATGGCATATCAAATAAAAACTCTTCTGAGGCTACAAATGTCAGTTTTGATTTAAGAGAGATCTATAATAATAGCCATGAACAGTAGAGAACCTTAAGTCATTCATACTCAGTTAGGCTGTAGCAAGTAAGTGCTAAGGATGAAGAAATATAATTTACTATAGACCTTAAGAGGCAATAGCCATCTGACCAGGAGTTTGAAAGCTTGTGAGATAATGTGTAGGTCCTTAGCCAATACATGTGTGCATTGTAGAATTTTATATGAAACAGGGTTTTGTGATCACTCTGAAGAGAGCTTTATCTAATAGAACATCCAAGTCAATTTGGAGACAATGGGTTCTTGAAAATAGTTGAGCATTACTGATTTTACATTTCACTGGACAGTAATAACCCTGATAAGTTAGCTCAGATGTTGATGTTTAAATTTACCTTTTTCATTTGTGTGGCACAGGTGGATGGAGTGATATTATGTGAATTGGCAGAGATATAAGAGCCACTTGCTGATATAAACATACTCCAAAATGTGCTGTTTTATAGTGTAGAGCAAAATGTTACAGCATAACTATCGATGGACTGACTCTCACATTCATTTCTTAGTGCTGGAATCTGTGGTTTCTCCTTTCTACAGTCTTACTTCCCTCAAGATTTTGGAGATATTGCACCCACAGATCTAAACACATTGCATTGTCAGGGGCTGCGACATGTCCATTTTTCCCTAATGATTTACGTTCTGAAAGCACTAATGACAGCCTTGTGTCAGACGATCTCTCACAGCTAGTGATTTCTAAGGCAGAAAGGATGTACATGTTAAAGTCATTGCTTGAAAATCTTCACATTTTATTTTAATATAAAGTAACAATATCCCCAGATGTTTATTTATTAAGGGAATGGCATCATTTTCTAAAACATTTATACTTAAGTGTATATGTTTGAGTAGAATATGGGTTTGTGTAATGAGTGCAGTGCCAGTGGAAGCCTTAAGAGAGTATCAGATTCCCTGGAATGTGAGTTTCACGTGGATGTAAGCCACCTGAGGTGGACGCTAGAAACCAAAGGGTCCTCTTAAAGTGCAGTAAATGCTCTTATTGACGAAGCCATCTCTCCAACCCCCAACCCCCAGACTTTTCATTTAAACCTGAAAAATCTACCTAAAGAGGTTTTGTTTCCAAAGACAATATATATGGCTTCTGAGAAAGCAGTTATTATTTTCTGCTTGTTATGCTACCTTCCCTGGTAGCTAAAAATTCCGTGAAACAATACATGTGCTTCCATTTTCTTAACAGAAAGTTGTACAGATTTAAAGAAAACATACCAGAAACACGGAAATGTGAGTTTATAATGTTAAAAGGTTTGTTTTGGATAGAAATGTGACCTAATAATTACAACACCACAAAGTAAAACCAAGAGAAAAAACAATAAGTGACTCAGAGAGATGAAACAGTTCTCCATGGTAACTCTCAAAGAAGCCCTCATTCATAAAACATGGCTTGAATCTCTCTGCTATTAGATCTTGAAAATTTATAAAGAAGTATCAATGGACCAAAGAGAGACGGGAGGCGGAAGGGATGAAGGGAAAGAGAAGAGATGGTTCAAAAGTTCTGTAAAATACAATCAATTTAAGAAGGAAACTGGGAATGCAAACAAATTGAAAGAACACCTAGATAATAATCTCCAGTTACTAATTTGATTATGGTAACAAAATACATATAGTGTATATTCCATTAATAACTGGTTTAACCAGTTATTGGCACTCGGTACTCTTGAGCAATTATAGTAGTCTTCAATGTAGGCGCCAAGAGAAGAGAATGAAGGCTACAGCAACCCCCAGTGCTTCTAATTTTTAGTAGCTTTCTAACTAAGAGGAGAGTTATTTTTCTGGTACTACACATTCCATCATTAAAGAAGGATACTGAGCCTCATCTGGGATTGTCTAAGCATAAGAACATATTATAAATAACAAATATTTGGCTCATGTACATATTTATTGTTTGCATAGTAGATATACTTAACCACTCTGGGGTGTGTGTGTGCGCGTGCGTGTGCATGTGCGTGTGCATGTGCGTGTGTGTGTGTGTGTGTGTGTGTTGCTAAGGATCAAAGTGACTTACTCCACACCCTGGCCTTCCAGAATTTGAATAGTGATCCTATAGCTTCCTAGCCTTCATGGTTGCCTAGATTTTTCTGATAAGATACCAAACTTTACCCATACCTTACAGTGTTCTTGAAGAATGGATGGGGCCAATACAGCAGCCAGGACCAACAACAATGGGAACAATGTCATGTCTAGAAAACAAAGAAGAGAAAAAAGATCTGCATTAAATGTTTAGTACAAGGAGTTCTGAGTAACACAGAAGGCAGGGGGAAGTAATGAGACTAATTTCCAGGATTTACTAGCAATATAACAAGGAGAACCTGAGGCAGACATTATATGTTCCCAATTGCTCCCTACCTTATAAGTTGAGACAGAATCTGTGAGGGAGCCCCAAACTCGCCACTTCAGTTAGTCTGGCTACACAGCTTGATCTGGGTATTCTTTGTCTCTACCTTCTGCCTGCATTGAAGTTATTAGCATGCAGCCACATCCACCTGGCTTTTACATTGCTTCTGGTGACTTAATCTCTGGTGCCCATGTTTGCATAACAAGTGCATTCTCTACTGAGTCATACTGCCAGCATCTACAGCAGGTTTTTAATGATTTCTCCTAACCAGAAAGAAGTTTTTCTTACTCTACAATTAATAAAGGCCTATATAGATGGATATAATGCATAAATAGGTATAGTTCATAAAACTTTCCAAAGCACCCTTTGCCCCAATTTAGACACACAAAATAGCATAGAGTATTTTTTGTGTCACTTGTTATGTGACCTCTTTGGGCTTGGTTTAAAACTCATAAAAACCTAGCAGTTAAAACTGTGACTTAATATCCCACTTTACACATGAATAATATTAGTGTTAGAGATTTCATACTGACGCGTCATAAAAATTTTGGGAGCAAAATGAAATCTCAGCACCGGCTGTGTGGTGTCATAGCCTTCAGTTCTGAGAGCCAGAGGCTCCGGTGATTTAGAATATTATGTAAACAAGGAAATATGTCAATCAAACTCCAGCAGAGGTGCCTGGGGTGAGTGCATTACTGGAAGAATCACATGATAGCTAGTCACATTCTCCTGAGTATCTACTGTAATATTTTCTAAATTCCAATGTCATATTAAATCATCACTCAGTTTGCTTTGTCATGTTTCTCTGAGCTAGGAAGCAGTTAGCACAGAACATAAATTCTATAGAACAGCTAGAAGTCATTATGGACACAATCTGGACAAATATCCTGTAAGAAAAACAGCCTTGTCAATTCCTGAAAAGCATTCTCTTTTCTTTTCTTTCTTTTTTTTTTTTTTTTTTTTTTTTTTTTCCAAGAGTGAATACCCCTGTTTCCTTGAATTTGCTAAGCAGTGGCACTGGAATTCTGAGGTGTACCTGATCTACACTACTTGAAATTTCTGACATTCACTTAAGCAACTTACCTCTGTCTTTTGTAATGAGCTGTCTTACCTCAAGGACTGAGATTTACCACATAGCAGTCTAGTATCAAATAGCTCTAGGGATTGACACTCATCATAACTTTGACTGCTTTTGAATCCAACATCACAAGTTTAGCTGGATTGGCAGACTCTATAGGTTCAGATGTTGACTAGTCGAGTATATCATTTAAACACATGAAGAAAAGTATGAATAAGCTGAGCAGTGGTGGTGCACACCTTTAATCCCAGCACTTAGGAGGCAGAGGCAGGCGGATCTCTGTGAGTTCGAGGCCTACATGGGCTGCCAAGTGAGTTCCTGGAAAGGTGCAAAGCTACACAAAGATACCGTGTCTCGGAAAAAATGAAAAAAAAAAGAAAAGTATGAATAAATATCCTTTGGAATTACAATCTTCCCCAAAGTCATATAATTCCCTTTTAAATGATATTAAGTAGTATCATAATATCCTAATATTATCCAGTCATTTCCTTTCTGCCCCAAACACAAATATCTATGAGGGAAACTGCTTTTTCATATAGGATATATACACCATTTATACATGTAAGGAACCTACAAGCTACCTGAGTATATTCACCTATAATCAGAAAAATGAAATGTTTTATTTTCTGCTTGTTTTAATTGTATTTTATGGACCCGTTATATATTCTGGTGATCATCAATAACACATTTATTTCAAGTTCAGTGCTATAAGGTTGATGTGGACAATTTAAAATCATTAACAAGGCTACCTTCTCATCCATAATCTAATAATATTTGCATTAGTGCACAGAAAAATGTCTGTACTCCTAAATCGTAGTTCTAATAAAAGTACCTCTAATATAACTACTTTAGAAAGTCACAGATATTTTAGAATATTTTAGAATAAAGAAATTCATTCTCACATCTCTGTACCAAAGCATTTCCAGATTAAAAATAAAACTGAAATCATGTATACTTAGCTTTAGAAATTAAATTAAAAAATGTATTCAATAAAATTATCGACAAGGACTGTCAACAGTCCAGATGTGCAAAAACCAACTATAACATTTTACTACCGATAAGTTATAAATGCACTGGCATCAGGAGATTCATCTTCAAATAAAATAGTACTACTTACTGCTGATGTCCAAGCAAAATGAAATGTTTGTTCTGCTGAAAGGAGAAAGGTGGTGACAGACAAGAGTTGGAACTGTCTCTATGTACTCTACCTATTTCCTGCTTTGACACAATCTGGTTGTGCAAGCACATCTTGGATAACAAGGTATGACACAAGATCTGTCATGGTAGATTTTATAACTGTCATCTAACTGAAATTTTGGCATCATATGGTGACTCTGTATATGGCTATCAGAAACAAATTATTAGAGAAGTTTACTAGCTCTTGAGTGCTCATCTAATGTTATAATGTATCTATATATTTGTCAGTAGATGCTCCTAACCAAGTCACTTTCATCTTATAAGAGCTGTATTTCTCTCTTTTAAGGGGGCTGCAGAGGCGACTCAGTGGTTAAGAGTAACTTATGCTCTTACAGACAACATTGAGTTCACTTCCACCCATGTCATTTGTCTCACTACTGCTTGTAACTCCAGCTCCAGGGACCTGACACCTTCTAGTCTCCCTGAACACTTTATTCACATGCATGTACCTCTACACAGAAGCATATATATATATATATATATATATATATATATATATATATATATATGCATGAATTTAAAAAATAATTCTTTTGAGAATAAGTGTTAGATTATACTTTTCATGATCTCTAGAGAATTCAAGATGTCTACACAGAAATCTAAAACATCTCTGATTAGTTGTTGGACCAATTTGATTTAGAAAATAATTGTGTCCTTTACCTTTGTAAATTCAATGTGATAGTGCTTTACACAGTATATTGGTAAAGAATCCCAGAGCTCTCTGGTATTTTTAAGGTCCCTAGTATTAGCTTTTATTTTCTGGTCAAATGAAGTTGAACACAATATTGAGCAACATATCAAACTATTATCATTTCAGCGTGAGAATCCACACAAAGTTTTGTGATTTCTAAGCTTATTTTGACAACATAAAAGTGAAGCAGGATAAACTAACAACAACAAATTTCCTAGGCAATGATGCTAAGAAATCTTTTTTGATAAATAAGCAAGAATAACTAACACAATCACAAGTAGTACATACATAACACTGAGAGGCATTTGTGGGGCACATGCTGTCATATATATTGAAATATATCATACATAATTCAATAATCTATTCTTATTTTCTTATTTATCTTTAAGTTCACTGATTTATGTGAAAAAGACATACCAGAGAAGATAATCTACTCAATAAATGTTTTAATTGTATATAATAATAGGCTTACATATTAGACACTGTTTAAGACAATCTTTAAAGGTCAGGGTGGATTTGACCATAAGAAATTAAAGGCTCACAGGTTGCTTTCCTATCTTTCATCACCCCCTGATGTGTATTTTTTAAATATACAAGTGAGAGCTGGGTGGTGATGGCACACAACTATAATCCAAGCACTCAGGTGTTAGAGGCAGGTAGATCTCTGTGAATTTGAGGCCAGCCAGGTCTACAGAGTGAGTTCCATGACAGCCAAAGCTACACACAGAGAAACCCTTTCCAGTCAAAACAAATAGATAGATAGATAGATAGATAGATAGATAGATAGATAGATAGATAGATAGATAAGTGAAATATGAGCTCTAAGTAAGTAAATAGCATTTCTGAATCACATTCAGATATGCTGTCTCTACCTCCAGCTTTCAATGGAAGAATGTGGCAAGAGCATGATCAGAACAGTCTCCATCCTCACCCTGAAGGCTGCTTAATGGTGAGCAAATTCTCATAAGCTTGAGATTTCGGTTCTCATGAATATTGGTGAAATTTTTATAATGATGTCCACTTTGATATATACATGGGGAAATACTGTTTAGTTTACTTGTGATTAGATGATATAGTACGTATCATCCATTGCCATGTTCATGTAATTTCAAGGCCTTTCTTTATGTATGCAATGCTTCCTTTCTTTCTTACCTGAATAAAAATACTCTATACATCCGTGAATTATATGAGAATAAGTTGACTTTAGTAACTAATATGGAGTAACTGTTTCCATGAGAAATTCCCCAAAAAAAGTGAATGAAAATAGCTTGAAAGGCAAACATCTTCTGGCTTATGATTCCTGCTTTACAAATTTTCATAAACTTATTACTTTATGATCATTAAATACGCTACAATATATAAGGTTGCTGTGGTTCATGAAATAACACACATGAATTCAAGCATCAAAGTGATATTAGTTTTTCAATTGGGTTGTTACTTGTCGGTTTTGTTTTCTAATTTCTCACTTATTTTTGTGACCTTTTCTTTGTTGAAATATATTATAACAAATGATAATTTTTCATAACACATGTTTCCTAAATGTAGACCCCAGAGAATCTACAACTTACAGCTTACTGTTAGTCGGAAAGTTGAATAGGTAAACTGATTCTTTGTCTACACTATATGTATTTGGATTAGTGTCATAATAAAACTTGTAACTGAGTGCATGTGATTGTTGAGGAATCATAATTCAGCAAAAAGCTATAATGAAGGGAATAAATCTATTCATGGAATGTTAAAAATCTAGAAAACAATATGCATTTAGGTGAAGTCTAGTTTACTCCAATCAAAATGGTTAAGGTTGTAGACAACCCCTTAAAAATATCTTCTAGATTTACAGGTCTATGGGATAATGTATGATAACTCAATTCATGTGTACAATGTGAGATAATAAAATCAAAGTAGTCAGCAATTTTGTCTTTATCATTATGACTTTATGCTTTCAATGTGTAGTTATTTTATTTCAACTCCTAGTTATTTTAATATCTATAGCAAGTCATCATTGTGATCCCTCTGAATGCCATAAGATATCAGAGCTTATTATTTTTGTCTGTGTTTTAGGACATGCTCTTTAAACTTCTTCTACACTACACCATTGCCTTTGATAGTTGGTTCAAATTCAAATTGCTTTTTCCATTATTCAAAATATTATACATTTAATAAATATATTTAAACAGAGATTCTGTGACATTGCAATAAATATCTTGTATGCTGAGACAAAATTATAACAAAAGACAATCTCACTACTAAGTAAAATAGATAATTAAATGACATGAATTATTTCTAAATTCTCTTACTCAGCAGCTAGGAAGTGTCCAGCAGGGCAATCTAACATGTAGTATCTGGGAATAATAGCGTTTTTCTTAATACATAAATATTCAGTGGAATTTCTTCCACAGTTTCACCACATTTCTCATTTTGTGCATTAAGAATCATTGAGTTACAGTGAGTCAGAGAAATTTCAGGTATTGGGTTAAACATGTAATCTAAATAAAGAAAAAATAATTTTCATATTTACCGTTTTTTAATTTATCCACTTATGCTCATTAACCAGACTGAGAAATAAGTCCTTTCTCTTGGTGGATGATAACTGATTCAAGATACAAGATTGGCTTAAGTGTCTATACCACTAAATCACCTTCTATAATTTCCTCAGTTTGCAAATCTGTAGAGAAAACCACTGTACAAATATTTCTTTTTTCTCTATATTTTAGCACATAGACGATTGCTTTTAATTATTTAGATAATATAAAGGCCCATGGGTTTATGCATTTTGTAGCTTGTTTCTTAATCTTTGACCTTAACTTTTATGGCATTAAACTCTCTTTCGTGCTAGTTTTAAAACTGTCAGGAAGAACATCAAGAACACTGAAGAAAACAAATGCTACTTTCTAGATAGATAAGCTCCAATCAATGGGCTGTTTAATGAAACTACGTAAGCATAACTCATATGTTCATTAAGAAATACATACCTGAATGACTAAATCATGCCATATTGATATTTTTCTCATCTATGATGAGAAAAAACATTTTTAAAACTATTATAATTCATGTGTTTTCATTCATTTGGCTATTTGTCCCTATGCTTTATCCAACCTTGGTTTCAACAATTCTCACTCATATAAACCCTCCTCTTTCTCACTAATTAGACTCCCGGTTCTCCACCAGGGGCCTAGCCGTGGATCTCTGCATCCAGATCCCTCAGTCATTGGATGGGGTTTCTAGCACGACAGTTAGGGTGTTTGGTCATCCCATCACCAGAGTAGGTCAGTTCAGGCTGTCTCTCGGCCATTGCCAGCAGTCTATTGTGGGGGTATTTTTGTGGCTTTCTGTGGGCCTCTCTAGCACTTTGCTTCTTCCCATTCTCATGTGGTTTTCATTTACCATGGTCTTCTCTTCCTTGTTCACCCTCTCTGTTTTTGATCCAGCTGGAATCTCCCGCTCCCCCAAACTCTCTTTCCCTCGACCATCACCCTTCATTAACCCCACACTTATCCAGGCTGTTCATGTAGATCTCATCCATTTCTCCATCATTGGGTGATCCCTGTGTCTTTCTTGGGGTCCTGTTTTCCAGGTAGCCTCCCTGGTGATGTGAGTAGCAGTCCAGTCATCCTTTTTCCACATCTAGTATCCTCCTATGAGTTAGTACATACCATATTTGTCTTTCTGAGTATGGGTTACCTCACTCAGGATGATTTTTTTCTAGATCCATCCATTTGCCTGCAAACCTCATGATGTCATTGTTTTTCTCTGCTGAGTAGTATTCCATTGTGTATATGTACCATATTCCATTTATCCATTCTTCTGTTGAAGGGCATCTAGGTTGTTTCCAGGTTTTGGCTATTACAAACAATGCTGATATGAACATAGCTGAGCAAGTGCTCTTGTGGTATGATTGAGCATTCCTTGGGTATATGCCCAAGAGTGGTATAGCTGGATCTTGGGGGAGTTTGATTCCCAATATTCTAAGAAAGTTCCATATTGATTTCCAAAGTGGTTGTACAAGCTTGCATTCCCACCAGCAGTGGAGGAGAGTTCCCCTAGCTCCACATCCTCTCCAGCATAAGCTGTCTTCAGTGTTTTTGATCTTAGCCATTCTCACAGGCATAAGGTGGTATCTCTAAGTTGTTTTGATTTGCATTTCCCTGATGATTAGGGATGTTGAGCAATTCCTTAAATGTCTTTCAGCCATTTGATTTTCCTCTGTTGAGAATTCTGTTTAGTTCTATAGCTCATTTCTTAGTTGGAGTGTTGGGCATTTTGATGTCTAATTTCTTGAGTTCCTTATATATTGTGGATATCAGTCCTCTGTCAGATGTGGGGTTGGTGATGACCTTTTCCCATTCTGTAGGCTGTTGCTTTGCCTTGTTGATCATATCCTTTGTTCTACAAAAGCATCTTAGTTTCAAGAAGTCCCATTGATTGATTGTTTCTCTCAGTGTCTGTGCTACTGGTGATATATTTAGGAAGTGATCTCCTATGCCAATGCATTCAATACTATTTCCTACTTTCTCTTCTCGCAGGTTCAGAGTAGCTGGATTTATGTTGAGTTCCTTGTTCCACTTGGACTTAAGTTAACTATAATAAGTCACAATAAATATCAGTGTGTAGATATGTCTTCCACAGGACGATGAAACTTTCTGGGAAGGTGGCACTTGTTGACCCAAGGAAATTACTTGATCAGGGCCAGAAGTCGACCCTGTTGGCCAACACATACAACACTTTAGATCACAGTCTTCTCAGAGTCCTTCTTCCTGCTGTTCTGTGTAATCCCTTTCAGATACACAAATAGAATCTAATGTACGATGACTTTAGCAGTGTTACAAAAGAACATATCACAAAGGTAATATTGAATTAAGACATTAATTTTATACATGACTCACCCATTATCATATCCAAAGTTGAGCACAAACATGTTTTCAATAATACATATTGAATTATTGAATATTTAAGTCAAGAGGAAATGAGAAAAAAGAGGAGGGAGAAGCAGGCCAGTTTAGAAGAACAGTGAGGGAGGAGGGACAAGTAACAGGAAGAATGTTTGAAAAAGAAAACTCTAGAGAAACATGTTATTTTATGTTTTTCTAAAATTACATATAATACATATAAGCATGTTTATATACATACATACACATACACACTCATATACACACACAAAACTTATATGTGCGTATATATATACATATATATGTAAATAAAACTTAATTATGCCAGTGAGGCTAACAATACACCCTCTAAGAGCTTTAGACTATTAACAAAAACTCTAGTACCTGACATTAGAAAGTTCTGTTGAATTTTTGGTTAGGGGAGTCCAAGTGACTCTTAAAACAATATAGGCTTTTATTTGTTGCCCTTTGATACAGTCTAGAAGTTAAAGGAAAGTCCCTGTTTCTGAAGAGACCACACACATCAGATACAGGGCTCTGTCTCACTGGCTCTCATCTGAAAGCTTCCTTCTAGAAGTTGCTGTGCAAGGTGAGAGTGGAGAATAGCAATCAGTAGTCCTAATAAGCTGTTATGCCTATAAACCACAATAATGACAAGCATGGTAAGTTATCCTCAAAGGTTCATAGTAGCAGTCTTCTGTAGGCTGTAACCAACATCTAATTGTACTTAAAGACCCCTCTATAAGGGGTAAATTATGCTTGGTACTAGAAACCTAGCCTAGTTAGAAACTTAGGGCTAGTTAGGTCATGGGTCTTAGAAGAGAATTTACCATCAGTTTACTAGACAAATATATTTCCTACTTTGAAAAAACACCAACTGTACACATTGTTCAGAACTGCTGCGGTATGAGTAAGGCTTATCCCTGCTTTCTGGGGACCAGCTTCAGCAGAGATCAGACCTGAAAAGGGTGGATGCAGCAAGCAAAAAAAAAGTTGCACAAGATAACAGTTTGAATTTTTTCTGAGCCTCTAGGAATATTTTATTTGATACTGTGCTCAGGAGGCAGTATATAGAAGAGAATACTTGTTTATATCTATCCCAGAGCCACAGAGATTATTTTTATATCCTACAACAATGATTACATCATTCAGTACTGGCATTTCAAAAAATACCTAATACAGGTCTATTTTTCCAACATGAACCAAAACATTCTTTAAAAGACATAATCATAAAATTCAATGATCACAGTTCCTGGAGCAAGTAGACAGAGTTTAAGTAGGCGGTGGAGGAGAGGCCCTTAATGTTTCCTTATGGTCACTATTGCCAAACAATTAAATCTTAAAAGCTAATTCTTTTTTTTTTTTTTTTTTTTTTTTTTGGTTTTTCGAGACAGGGTTTCTCTGTGTAGCTTTGTGCCTTTCCTGGAACTCGCTTTGGAGACCAGGCTGGCCTCGAACTCACAGAGATCCGCCTGCCTCTGCCTCCCGATTGCTGGGATTAAAGGCGTGCACCACCACCGCCCGGCTAAAAAACTAATTCTTAACTTATAAAAAGCCAAACAAAAATTCTTATCAAATTATACTATAATCTGTTTTAAACATATATATATGTATATATCTATATATATATACATATATATATCCTAATTTACACATCTATATCATTTCTACTACATTCCTATCTTTCTTATTTTTATAATCTTCTAATGATTACCTCATAATGTAAAATCATATCTTTTCTTGATTCTTAGTTTTCAAATTTGCATTTTATATCTATAAAAGCATTAATATCTTCACTACAAAATAGGCAAAAAAATGTTCCCAAACTTATTTGTTGGTTTTTTGTACTTTCCCAATCTTGTTCTTCATCTCCATTTCCACAGTTTAGTTAGAACATACTGGTCAGTCGTCTCATCAATATTAATACTTTCAAATGCATAGGTTTTATATTACTTTTTTCAATGAATTTTATTCATCTAATTTCCTTTCCCAGACCATCTCAGACCATCAACATTTTGAGGGCAAAAGGGGAAAAGTCAGTGAATCCTAAAACCACTATACCAATGATTTTATTTTTTAAGTAATAAAATGAAGGAGAAAGTGGGGCTGTATCCACTCAACCAGAAACCAGACTTTGTCACACAGTTTCTATCCAAACAACAGTCCTACAGTCTCCTTAGCTAAGTGACGAGAACTGGAACTTTGTTACACAGTCTCCTTGGCCACACAGCTGTCATACATTCTATTTAGCTAAATGGTGAGTGGCGCCACCATCTTCCCCTTTTTAGTTGATCCATTTGAAATTCCACTGACAGTGTTCTGATGCCTCATGCCAATCATTGTAAGATGACTGGAAAAAGAAAAATAATAAGTAAAAAAATAAAAATTATCAATTCCAAATTAATAAAAAAAAATGGTCAAACAGTAGTGGAACCTATATATTTCCTAATAGCCTTAACTAAAGAAGTTGACACTTTTTCCACTTTGGAAGAATCAATATGAGTTTTACTTATAGTAGAATTTTTTTCAGGTAGATTATGAAAATCCAAAGAAAATTTGAATAATCCCAAACTCCCTTAAGGTGAAGTTGAATCCTGTCCCAAGAATGTTCTGAAGCATTGTGTGATAAATGAGTAACACAAATCCAGTGGAATTGCAAGTGACATTCTATTGATAATCTAACCTTAATATTTTGAATTTGATTTCTATATAAAGCACTACTTCTTCCAAAGCATTGTCTTTCCTAAGTACTTCTATCCATGTGTTCCTGAATCATAAGAGCAATAGAAACATTTTTTGATAATTAATTCACATGTTGAGCTGAATGAATTTGTTTAACCAAAGCAGCAGTAGAAAAAAACAAAACTAGCTGCAATAGCAACTAATGCAGTAACTTCTAAAATTAAAGTTGCGACACAACGTTTACCTCTGTAAAAAGCATGTACAACATTATTCATAACCTGTAAAGCAGGATTAGCATACCAATTGCCAGTATTATTAACAGGAAGTAAAATATGACATGGTTGGCCTAATGTAACAAAAGCCTCATCTGTTACATTAGAAGTAATACAATTGGACCCTGCCTTACTGAATGTACCAGGCTCTGTTGACTCTCCATGGGAGACCTTGACTTGGAGGAGGCGGAATTGGGGGATGGTTACAGAGGGATGGCTGGGTGGCAGAAAAAGGGAGGAGAGGGCATCTGTGGATGGTATGAAAAGTGAATAAAATAATTTTAATAATCAAAATAATAAAGAAATTCAATTAGAAAGAACACAATGCTTGCAAATTTTTTAAATGAATCACTGTTACTCTCAAAAATATATAAAGAACCAATGGATTCACTATGTAAAATTGCACAAGGAGCTCCAACACAGGCATCTCTTGATCATTTGTATAAAACATTACTGGATAACACCTAACCAAAGGTCCCCTGCTCTGCCGCCTTCTCTAACTGCAGCAGCAAAACCTACAGGCTCCTTGTCCATTTTTGGCCTCTTTTTAGGTTTCTTTTGAAAAGGAGATACTCAGGTGGCCAATCCTCCTTAAAATTTTAATTTCTTCTTCCTCTCAGTTACTTTCTGTTTGAAAAGACTCCCCATTCTTCTTATCTCTTTTCTCCTCATTACTAACCTCCTTTCCAAAGGATCTTTAAAAAGAGAAGAACAATTGATTTATTTTGAGGAGAAGTTTCTGTAGATTTTTTTTACATTTAGGTAATCTCCAACTTCCATTGGAGCCAAAGCCTGCTTGTTTAATGATAAATAAGCTAAAGCATCTACAGACATGCCTGTGATCCATTGGATTAATACTAATATCTAATATCTTCTCCTGCTTTATCCCAATTATCAATATCTAGGGAGCCTTGATCAGGAAAACAAGGACTAAGCTCATGCACAAACTGTAAAAAACTCACAAACTTGACTGTCCTCTGCTTTTATTCTTTTCTATTTCAATTATGTTTTGAAATATCAACAAAAAGCTTCCTTTCCTTAGACTCCACCTGTCCCATTGTATTAATTTTTCTTTTGTCTTATATACTCTCTTCAGCCCTATTCAATGACCAGGGGATCTTTATTAATTCTTTCTTATTAACCACTCTCACCCAGCCCAACTCTTTGATAGGTGGTCTGCAACACCCTTGTGGGATTCTCGCTGCACCAGAAACACCTTATTAATACTTATCTTACTTCAGGTATCCTGTTCAGGCGCCACTTATGCTGGGCACCAGCTGCAGCAGAGATCAGGATGGGAGAAGGGTGGATGGAGCAGGCGATGTAAAGAACTTGTGCCGGACAGCTGTTTGAATCTTTTCTGAGCCTCTAAGAATATTTTATTTGATACTGTGCTCAGGAAGCAGTGTATGGAAAAGAATATATGTCTCTCTCTCTTTCCAAGGAAAAAAGTTTATTTTTATATCCTACAACAATGATTACATCAGTCTATATTTGCACTTCAAAAAATATCAAATACGTGACTGTTTTCTCAACATGAACCAAAATGTCCTTAAAAAGTCATAATCATAAGATAGAACGATAACAGTTCCTGGAGCAAGTGGACAAAGTTTAACTAGGCGGGGGAGGAGAGGCCTTGAATGCTTCCTCATGGTCACTGTTGCCAGACTATTAGGATCTAAAAGGGCAATTCTTAACTTATAATATGCAAAACCAAATTTCTTATCAAATTATATTATAATCTATTTTAAACCTTTGTATATATCCTAATTTATATATCTACATAATTTCTGCAACATTCCTGTCTTTCTTATTTTTATAATTGTCTAATGATTAACCCATAATATGAAATTATATTCTTTTTCTTGATTCTTAATTTTCAAATTTGCATTTTATATCTATAAAAGCATTAATATATTCACTACAAAATGAGCAGAAAATGTTCCCAAACACATTTGTGGATTTTTCTGTACTTTCCCAATCTTCATCATCTTCTCCATCTCCATGGTCTAGTTAGAACATTCTGTTCAGTAATTTCATCAATATTAATACTTTCAAATGCATAGGTTTTATATTACTTTTTCAAAAAATTTATTCATCTTATTTCCTTTTCCAGACCATCAGAGACCATCAATATTCTGAGGGCATAAGGGAACAAGTCAGTGAATCCTAAAACCACTATACAAATGATTTTATTTTTTAAGTAATAAAACTAAAGGAGAAAGTGGGGCTGTATCCACTCAACTATTAGTCCCAAAATACTTGACATTGATATGGAATGGTTTATAGTTATAAATTTAAGGTCAAATTTGTTAAACTGTATGTATATTCCTATTCTTGTTTAAGGTATTATGTTTATGTAATTTATTTAAAATTGCAATGTATAATTAAGAAATACAGATTAATAATTAATCATATATCACAATCAAACATATAATTTTGTTAGGTTTCTAAGTATACAAAGAAATATTTTAATTCAGCAGGCAATCTTCAAACATTTCAAAGATCTACAGAATATGGCATTTAACATGTTTTAAGAACTTAGACTTTTCTGGACACTGAGACATGTCTCCTTTTGGCAGCACCAATTATTTCAGAAAGGATGAGGGGTACTAAAAAAAAAAAACATTATGAAGTTCGCTTTCAATGTGGAAAACTAGCTGTTTGGGTAAGGAACTGCTCTTGCCTGGACTGCTTGGTAAACTGGACATAGGAAGGTGACCACTTAACTTTGCCAAAACAAGGTGATATGGCCCTTCAGGTTTCTGCTTCACAAAAGAAACAGCCAGATATTCTGTAGGCCACAGAGAAAAGCAAGGGATCAATTTTGCCATTAGACAGAACAGTCCTTCAAATTTCCTATTTCATTGAAAAGTCTGTCAGACACTCTAGGACTATAGGCTGATGATAGATGCCCCAATGTTACAAAAGAACATTGGGTGAGTGTCCAGCCAGACAGCTGCCGGTCATTACTTGCATTTTTCAGAAGTTGCTTACAATGTACTTCCTGTTTACTTAGGTAATATTATATTAGTGTGGGATCTTTGATGGAGTTGAAGACTAGATAGTCATAATTACAGATTTCCTTAATTATGATAAAAGGTAAATTGGAAATAAAACTTTAGACTCACAAAAATAAAATGAATGATAGAATATTTTCTTTAAATTTGCCAAATACAAATAGACTTTAGATATTGTAACTGTAATTCCTGTTGATAACTGTTTTGTTATATGTAGTTTTAGTATATTAAAATGAAAATCTTCCTTTGTGATTAGACAGAGAAGAAGTGTGGTGGGATGGACTTTCTGTAGGCTGTGATTGTATGTTGCTACTATTGGTTAATAAAGAAGCTGCTATGGCCTATGGCAAGGCAGAATAAAGTCATGTAGGGAATCCAAGCAAGAGACAATGTAAATCACAGCAGAGAGAAATGCAAATCAAAACGACTCTGAGATATCATCTTACACATGTCAGAATTGCTAAGATCAAAAACAATGGTAACAGCTTATGTTGGAGAGGATTTGGAGCAAGGGGGATACTCCTACACTGTTGGCGGTAATGCAAGCCAGTACCGCTGTTTTAGAAATCAGTATGGTGCATTCTCAGAAAATTGGCAATCAATCTCCCTCAAGACCCAGCTATAACACTCTTGGACATATACCCAAGGAATGCTCAATCATACTACAAGGATACATGCTCAACTAAGCTCATAGCAGCATTATTTGTAATAGCCAGAAACTAGGAACAACCTATATGCCCTTCAACTGAAGAATGGATAAAGAAAATGTAGTATATATGCATAATGGAGTACTACTCAGCAGAAAAAAAAAACAGTGATATCATGAGGTTTGCAGGCAAAGGGATGGACTTAGAAAATATCATCCTGAGTGAGGTAACCCAGACTCAGAAAAACAAACATGGTATGTACTCACTCATAAGTGGATACTAGATGTAAAGCAAAGGATAACCAGATCACAACTCACAACTCCAAAGAAGCTAGCTAGTAAAGAGAACACTAGGAAAGACACAGGGATCACCCAACAACAGAGAAATGGTTGAGATCTACATGAGCAAATTGGGCCTGAGGGGGGGCTAATGGAGGGAATGGGTTGGGAGAAAGAGAGCATAGGGGAGCCTGATGAACTAGCTGGATCAGAAAGAGAGTGGGAGAACAAGGAAAGAAGAGACCACAATAAATAAAGACACCATGGGAATAGGAAGAAGCAGAGTGCTAGGGAGGTACCCAGGAATCCACAAAGTTGACTCCATCATAGACTACTGGCAATGGTCGAGAGGGTGCCTGAGCTGACCTACTCTGGTGATCGGATGGGCAAACACCCTAACTGTCATGATAGAACCCTCATGCAGTGACTTATGGAAGCAGATACAGAGATCCACGGCCAAGTCCCAGGCAGAGCTCCAAGAGTCCAGTCAACCAGAGAAAGGAAGGATCATATAAGCAAGAGGTATCAAGATCATGAATGGAAAAAGTACAGAGACAACTAGCCAAACTAGTGGAAACACATGAACTGTGAACCAATAGCTGAGAAACCCCCATGGAACTAGACTAGGCCTTCTGAATAAGTGAGACAGTTTTTTAGCTTGAACTGTTTAGGGGGGCCCCAAGCAGTGAGAACAGGACCTCTCCTTAGTGCATGAGCAGCTTATTGGAACCTACTGCCTGTCCTGAGACACTTTGCTCAGCCTTGGTACAAGAGAGGAGGGGACTGGACCTGCCTCAGCTGAATGTATCAGGCTCTACTGACTCCCTAGGGGAGATTTTACAATGGAGAAGGTGGGAATGGGGGGGTGACTTTGGAAGGAAGACTGGGGGTGGTGGTGGGAGGAGTGTGGACAGGGGAATCCATGGTTGATATGTAAAACGAATAGAAAAATCTCAATAAAAAGAAAAAAAATATTCATTTTACATACTAAACATAGGTCCCTCTCTTCCCTTCTTCCCCTCCAGTTCCTGCCCCCACAAGACCAACCATGCCATCCCTTCCTCTAAAAAGGTGAGACTTCCCATGGGGAGTCAGCGAGGCCTGGTACATTCAGTTGAAGCAGGACTAAGAACCTTCCCACTGCGTCAATGGTATGCAGAAAGCCAGCTCATGCACCATGAACAGAGCCTGATCCCACCACCAGGAGCCCCTCAAACAGACCAAGCTACATAACTGTTTCCCATATGCAAAAGACCTAGTCCAGTCACTGTCATTATAGAGCCTTCATCTAGTAACTTATGGAAGCAGATGCAGAGGGCCACAGCCAAGCATCAGGCTGAGCTACAGGAGTTCAGTTGTAAAGAAAGAAGAGGGATAATATGAGCGGGGGGGGGGGGGGTATCCAGATCATTACAGGGAAATCCAGAGATAACTGAATCAAGCTCATTGGAACTCACAAACTTTAGACTGACAGCTGTGGAATCCTTCAATTTTTTTTTGACATTTTATTTTATTTTATTTTACAATACTATTCAGTTCTACATAACAGCCACAGATTCTTCCCCCCCCTTTCCTGCCCCCCTCCCCTTCCCCCAGCCCACCCCCATTCCCACCAACTCCAGATCAAGGCCTCCCCAAGGACTGAGATCAACCTGATAGACTCAGTCCAGGCAGGTCCAGTCCCCTCCTCCCAGATTGAGCCAAGCGTCCCTGTATAAGTCCCAGATTTCAAACAGCTATCTCATACAATGAGCCCAGGACCTGGTACCACTGCCTAGATGCCTCCCAAACACATCAAGCCAATCAAATGTCTCACCTCTTCAGAGTGCCTGATCCAGTTGGGTGCCCCTCAGCCTTTGGTTCATAGTTCATGTGTTTCCATTCGTTTGGCTATTTGTCCCTATGCTTTATCCAACCTTGGTTTCAACAATTCTCGCTCATATAAACCATCCTCTTTCTCACTAATTAGTCTCCCGGAGCTCCACCTGGGGCCTAGTCGTGGATGTCTGCATCCAGATTCCTCAGTCCTTGGATGGGGTTTCTGGCACAACTATTAGGGTATTTGGCCATCCCATCACCAGAGTAGGTCAGTCCCGGCTGTCTCTCGGCCATTGCCAGCAGTCTTTTGTGGGGGTATCTTTGTGGATTTCTGTGGGCCTCTTTAGCACTTTGTTACTTCCTTTTCTCATGTGGTCTTCATTTACCATGTGGTCTCCTATTCCTTGTTCTCCCTCTCTGTTCTTGATCCAGCTAGGATCTCCCGCTCTCTTTCCCTCGACCCTCGCCCTTCATTGCTTGCACTCATGTCCATGCTGTTCATGTAGATCTCATCCATTTCTCCATCATTGGGTGATCCCTGTGTCTTTCTTGGGGGCCTGTTTTCCAGGTAGCCTCACTGGTGATGTGAGTAGCAGTCCAGTCATCCTTGTTCCACATCTAGTATCCTCCTATGAGTGAGTACATACGATATATGTCTTTCTGAGTCTGGGTTGCCTCACTCAGGATGATTTTTTCTAGATCAATCCATTTGCCTGCAAACCTCATGATGTCATTGTTTTTCTCTGCTGAGTAGTATTCCATTGTGTATATGTGCCACAATTTATTTATCCATTCTTCAGTTAAAGGGCATCTAGGTTGTTTCCAGGTTTTGGCTATTACAAACAATGCTGATATAAACATAGCTGAGCAAGTGCTCTTGTGGTATGATTGAGCATTTCTTGGGTATATGCCCAAGAGTGGTATAGCTGGATCTTGGGGGAGATTGATTCCCAATTTTCTAAGAAAGTGACATATTGATTTCCAAAGTGGTTGTATGTAACTAGCGTTTTCCTGCCTTGCCCACAGTCAGGACAAATCTTTGTCACCTGCCAGTCCCACAGACGCTCAGACCCAACCAAGTAAACACAGAGACTTATATAGCTTACAAACTGTATGGCCATGGCAGGCTTCTTGCTAACTGTTCTTATAACTTAAATTAATCCATTTCCATAAATCTATACCTTGCCACGTGGCTGGTGGCTTACCGGAAACTTAACATGCTGCTTGTCATGGCGGCAGCTGGCAGTTTCTCTCTGCCTCAGCCTTCCACTTCCCAGAATTCTCCTCTCTCCTTGTCCCACCTACTTCCTGCCTGGCCACTGGCCAATCAGTGTTTTATTTATTGACCAATCAGAGCAATTTGACATACAGACCATCCCACAGCAGTTGTACAAGCTTGCATTCCCACCAGCAGTGTAGGAGAGTTCCCCTAGTTCTACATCCTCTCCAGCATAAAGTGTCTTCAGTGTTTTTGATCTTAGCCTTTCTGACAGGCGTAAGGTGGTATCTCAGAGTTGTTTTGATTTGCATTTCCCTGATGATTAGGGATTATGAGCAATTCCTTAAATGTCTTTCAGCCATTTGAGTTTCCTCTGTTGAGAATTCTCTGTTTAGTTCTATAGCCCATTTCTTAATTGGACTGTTGGGCATTTTGATGTCTAATTTCTTGAGTTCCTTATATATTCTGGATATCAGTCCTCTGTCACATGTGGGGTTGGTGAAGATCTTTTCCCATTCTGTAGGCTGTCGCTTTGCCTTGTTGACTGTATCCTTTGCTCTACAAAAGCTTCTCAGTTTCAAGAGGTCCCATTGATTGATTGTTTCTCTCAGTGTCTGTGCTACTGGTGTTATATTTAGGAAGTGATCTTCTATGCCAATGCGTTCAAGACTACTTCCTACTTTCTCTTCTAGCAGGTTCAGAGTAGTTGGATTTATGTTGAGGTCCTTGATCCACTTGGACTTAAGTTTTGTGCACAGTGACAGATATGGATCTATTTGCAGCCTTCTACACGTTGATATCCAGTTATGCCAGCACCATTTGTTGAAGATGCTTTATTTTTTCCATTGTATACTCTTGGCTTCTTTGTCAAAAATTATATGTTCATAGGTGTGTGGGTTAATGTCAGGGTCTTCAATTCGATTCCATTGGTCCACATGTTGGTTTTTATGCCAATACCAAACTGCTTTTATTACTGTAGCTCTATAGTAGAGCTTGAAGTCAGGGATTGTGATGACCCCAGAGGTTGTTTTATTGTACAGAATTCTTTTGGCTATCCTGGATTTTTGTTTTTCCATATAAAGTTGAGTATTATTCTTTCCAGGTCTGTGAAAAATTGTGTTGGTATTTTGAAGGGGATTGCATTGAATCTGTAGATTGCTTTTGGTAAAATTGCCATTTTTACTATGTTGGTCCTGCCTATTTATGAGCATGGGGGATCTTTCCATTTTCTGACATCTTCTTCAATTTCTTTTTTCAGGGACTTAAAGTTCTTGTCATATAGGTCCTTCACTTGCTTGGTTAGTGTTACCCCAAGGTATTTTATGTCATTTGTGGCTATTGTAAAGGGTGATGTATCTCTGATTTCCTTCTCAGCTTCTTTGTCCATTGTATAAAGGAGGGCTACTGATTTTTTGAGTTCATCTTGTACCCTGCTATGTTGCTGAAGGTGTTTATAAGCTTTATCAGTTTCTGGGTGGAATCTTTGGTGTCACTCAATTATACTACCATGTCATCTGCAAATAGGGAAAGCTTGACTTCTTCCTTTCCAATTTGTATCCCCTTAATCTCCTTATGTTGTCTTATTGCTCTGGCTAGAACTTCAAGTACCATATTGAATAAGTATGGGGAGAGTGGAAATCCTTGCCTCGTTCCTGGTTTAGTGGAATTGCTTTGAGTTTCTCTCCATTTAATTTGATGTTGGCTGTTGGCTTGCTGTAAATTGCCTTTATTAGGTTAGGTGTGTTCCCTGTATTCCTGATCGCTCCAAGACTTTTATCATCAAGGGGTGTTGTATTTTGTCAAATGCCTTTTCCGCATCTAGTGAGATGATCATGTGGTTTTTTTTCTTTGAGTTTGTTTATATGGTGTATTACATTGACAGACTTTTGTATGTTGAACCACCCTTGCATCCCTGGGATGAAGCCTACTTGATCATGGTGGATAATTGTTCTGATGTGTTCTTGGAGTCTGTTTGCCAGTATTTTATTGAATATTTTTGCATCAATGTTCATGAGGGAGATCGGTCTGTAATTCTCTTTCTTTGTTGTATCCTTGCTTGGTTTGGGAATCAGGTTTATTTTAGCCTAATAGAAGGAGTTTGGTAATGTCCCTTCTGTTTCTATTATGTGGAACAATTTAGAGAGTATTGGTATTAACTCTTCTTTGAAGATCTGGTAGAATTCTGTGCTGAAAGCATCTGGTCCTGGGCATTTTTTGGTTGGGAGACTTTTAATGACTGTTTCTATTTCCTTGGGGGTTATTGGACTATTTAAATAGTTCATCTGGTCTTGATTTAACTTGGGTGTGTGGTACCTATCCAGAAAATTGTCCATTTCTTTTCGGTTTTCCAGTTTTGTGGAGTAGAGGTTTTTGAAATATGACCTGATAATTCTCTAGATTTCCTCAATGTCTATTGTTATGTCCCCCTTTTCTTTTCTGATTTTGTTGATTTGGATTCTCTCTCTCTGTCTTTTGGTTAGTTTGGATAAGGGCTTGTCTTTCTTGTTGATTTTCTCAAAGAACCTACTCTTTGTTTCATTAATTTTTTGTATTATTCTCTTAGTTTCTATTTTATTAATTTCACCTCACACTTTGATAATTTCCTGGCATCTATTCTTCCTGGGATACTTTGCTTCTTCTTGTTCTAGAGCTTTCAGGTGTGCTGTTAAGTCACTAGTGTGAGATTTCTCCAACTTCTTTATGTGGGCATTTAGTGCTCTGAATTTCCCTCTTAGCACTGCTTTCATAGTGTCCCATAAGTTTGGGTATGTGGTGTGTTCATTTTCGTTGATCTCTAGGAAGTCTTTAATTTCTTTCTTTATTTCTTCCTTAACCCATTGGTGATTCACTTGAGCATTATTCAGTTTCCATGAGATTGTAGGGTTTCTGTAGTTTTTGTTGTGGTTGAAATCTAACTTTAAACCATGGTGGTCTGATAGAACACAGGAGATTATTCCAATTGTTTTGTATCTGTTGAGTTTTTCTTTTTGGCCAAGTATCTGGTCAATTTTAGAGAACGTTTCATGGGGTGCTGAGAAGAAGGTATATTCTTTTTTGTTAGGATGGAATGTTCTGTAGATATCTATTAGGTCCAATTGGGTCATGGCATCAGTTATGTCTTTTATTTCTCTGTTAAGTTTCGATTTGGGAGATCTGTCCAGTGGTGAAAGTGGGGTGTTGAGATCTCCCACTATTAATGTGTGGGGTTTTATATGTGGTTTAAGCTTTAGTAATGTTTCTTTTATATATGTGGGTACCTTTTTTTTGGGGCATAAATGTTCAGAACTGAAACTTCATCTTGGTGGATCTTTCCTGTGATGAGTATGTAATGCCCTTCTTGATCTCTTCTGATTGATTTTAATTTGAAGTCTATTTTGTTGGATATCAGGATGGCTACACCCGCTTGTTTCTTAAGACCATTTGATTGGAAAGTCTTTTCCCAGCCTTTTATTCTTAGGTAGTGTCTGTCTTTGAATTTGAGATGTGTTTCTTGTATGCAGCAGAAAGGTGGGTCCTGCTTTCGTATCCATTCTGTAAGCCTATGTCTTTTTATAGGTGAATTAAGTCCATTGATATTAAGGGATATTAATGACCTGTGATTGTTCATCTCTGTTTTTTTTTTTTTTTTTTGTGGTAGCGTGTGTGTACTTCTCTTCTTTTGGGTTTACAACTGTGGCTTTATCTATTGCCTGTGTTTTTGAGTGTGTATCTGACTTCCTTCGGTTGGAATTTTCCTTCTAGTGCTTTCTGTAGGGCTGGGTTTGTGGATAGGTATTGTTTAAATCTGGCTTTGTCTTTGAATGTCTTGTTCCTTCCATCTATGATGATTGAAAGTTTTGCTGGGAATATTAGTCTGGGCTGACATCCATGGTCTCTTAGTGTCTGCATTACATCTGTCCAGGTCCTTCTGGCTTTCAAAGTCTCCATTGAGAAATCTGGTGTTATTCTGATGGGCTGGCCTTTATAGGTCACTTGGCCTTTTTCCTTTGCTGCTCTTAATATTCTTTCTTTATTCTGTACATTTAGTTGTTTAATTATTATGTGTCGGGGGGACTTTTTTGGGGGTCTAGTCTGTTTGGTGTTCTATAGGCTTCTTGTATCTTCATAGGCATTTCCTTCTTTAAGTTGGGAAAGTTTTCTTCTATGATTTTGTTGAATATATTTTCTGTGCCTTTGAGTTGGTATTCTTCACCTTCTTCTATCCCCATAATTCATAGATTTGGTCTTTTCATGGTGTCCCAAATTTCTTGGACATTTTGGTTCATGACTTTGTTGGCTTTAGTGTCTTCTTTGACTAATGAAACTATTTCTTCTACTGTATCTTCAATGCCAGAGATCCTCTCTTCCATCTCTTGCATTCTGTTGGTTATACTTGCATCTGAAGTTCCCGATCTTTTAGTCAGATTTTCTATTTCCAGCATTCCCTCTGTTTGTGTCTTCTTCATTTTTTCTATTTTCCTTTTCAGGTCTTGGACTGTTTCCTTTATTTGTTTCATTGCTTTTTCATGATTTTCTTTCAGTACTTTATTGTTTTCTTCCAGTACTTTATTGTTTTCTTCTAGGACTTTATTGTTTTCTTCTAATTTGTTTGCCCTTTCCTCTAGTTGTTTACAATGTTCCTCCCATTTTTTGTCTTTTCCTCTACACAAGCCTCTACCTTCTTCATGATGTTATTCATAAGGCTGTTTTCTTCTGCTTCTTCTTGTTGTATGTACTTCTGCCTTGACGTCTGTCCATCTCCTTGTGGTTCGTTCTTGGCCTTATCAGTGCACTTGGTTCAGACAGAGCTGACAAAATCAGGAAGTCTCTCTGTCTCTTGTCCAGACAGGAGCTCTCTTGTACAAATGGGAACTCTGGGGCAGGATGGAAGCTCTTTTCTGGATGGGAAGTCTGGGGCAGGATGGGAGCTTTTGTCCAGACAGGAAGTTAGTGGTAGGATGGGCACTCTTGTCCAGAAGGGAAGTCCAGGTCAAGATGTGAGCTCTTGTCCAGAAGGGAAGTCCAGGGCAGGATGGGAGCCCTCTCTGGTCCAGAAGGGAAGTCCAGGGCAGGATGGGAGCTGGGGGCTGGTCTCTAAGTCTCAGGAAGGGGCTGGGGTCTCGGGCAGATGGCGAGGGGGCAGGGCATGGAGATTGCAGGGGCTGCTGGGGGCTTGGAGAAAGGGATCCTTCCCGGTGTGGCTAGAAGGGGACCTGCCCGGTGGCCAGAACCTGGGCCAAGTTGGGCAGGTGTTCCCAGGAGTGGCTGGTGCCCAGGGATGGGGTCCAAGATGGTCCCGGATACTCACCTGTGGTCCAGAAGGGAAGTCGGGGGGAATCCTTCAATTTTAATAAAACAATTACTGATCATGAAGTTCAGATGATAAAATCTGTAAGTGTGAATTGCAGTACAGTTTATTTTCTGTATTCACCCTTATTCACTTCTCATTGGAACTATATAAAAAGCTCTAGAATGTTAAACTATTTCACATGAAAGTGGAATGCAGTCTCATAAGCCCAAGTGTTGTGGACTGATCATCCAGAAAATAAAAAAAAAGAACAAAGAATATGAAAGCACTAATGGCTGTGGAATGTCTTGCTGTATACTGTGAATGTGTTGCTATGATTGGCTAATAAAGATGTTATAGCCAGGCAGGAAATCTGAGTGACACAGGAAGAAGAAAGGCAGAGGTGGAGGAGACATGGCAAAATATAAATTAAGAATTAATTATGGCATAATTTAAGTATAAGGGCTAGTCAGAAATAAGCCTGAACAAATGGCCCAGCAGTTATAATTAATATAAGATTTTGAGTAATTATTTTATAAGTGGCTATGGGACCATGGGGGACTGGGTGGGACACAGGAAAACTTGTGGTTACAACTGACACCTGAAAAGTTCTTAATACATCAGATTTCACTCCCCTATTTCTTTTCAGAAAAGCACAGGCCTCCAAGGAATATCAATCGAACATGTCCTATCATGTTGTAATAAGACTAAGTACATCTCCTTAAGTTAAGCCTGTGTGAGGCAACCCAGTAGGAAGAAAGGTGTCCCCAAAGCAGGCAAAAGAGTCAGAAAAAGGCCCTATTCCCTCTGTTAGGAGTCCCACAATAAGACTAAATGACACAACTGTAACATGTGCAGAGAGCCTAGGTCAGTCCCATGCAAGCTCTCTGGTTGTCACAGTTCAATCTCTGTGAGCTCCAGTGATCCCAGGTTAACTGATTCTGTGGGTTTTCCTGTGGTGTCATTGACCCTTCTGCCTCCTGCAATCCTTTCTCCCTGTCAAATTCTCCACAGGTGCCTGCCCTGAGGAAATTTCTACCAGGATCCAGAACAGAAACTACAAGAGGCTAGGATACTGATCTGAGGGATATCAAATGAATCTAAGCACAATGAGTACTTTAGTCTGTTTGCTTTATTCTTCTCAGTCAATTATATCTACACAGCTTCTTTTCTGTTTTTATACTTAGCTTCTCTCATTCCCTCCTGCTGTTTTCTCATATCTATCTAGTTGCTTCCATTTCTTGTCCCTCTTTGATCCTCCAAGAATGTGTGTGTGTGTATATGTGTGTGTGTGATATACACATATATAAATGTATATATATGCATATATATATATACATATATATATATATTCATTAACAACTTGTTAGTAAAAACTGCAAAGTAAACTCTCAGGGACAAGTATTCTGATATGAGTCACACTTGGCAAAGACTTGATCAGCTTAATTTGTGACTGACAATAACTGTAAGTTGTAAAAAGTTCTGGCTATCTCTTAAAGGGATAGCTACAACGGTTACAAGGGAAAGAATTAAACCAATGAGAGATTTAGAAAATGGGGAAAAACTGCATGTACTCTTATGAGATTAATAATATCCAGACATGGTTAGTCAGATAACAGCCTTTTCTGTTAATCACCTGAATCTCAGGACTTACACATAAATAGTCTACTGAGCTTAAAATCTTGCAGAAAAATGGTATAGAAATAAGTTCAAAGTGTATATTGTTTTTTGATCAGAGTGAGGAGTTGCCAGTGAAGGAAGCTTAGAGGAACACAAGTGCTATCGATCTCTTGAAGGACTAAGATATACCAAGGCCAGACACCTGCACTATCACTTCTAGTTCAATAATTGTTCTGAAGGGTTTTGTTCTAACAATGCCAGGCATTTGCAATTCTACTCTGTGAAAGTTCTATGAGGACAGTGTTTACCTTGTCCGTGGCTAAGGATGGAGAACAAGACCTCTAAGTGTCTACAGTCCATATGGCAAAATAGACCCAGTTATGAAGCATATTTAGTATGTTTCTAGTCATAAAAATTGTACAGTTAAATAAGAAACCATCTTCTAGACTATCCACAATTATGTGTGCCCATAAGATAAGACAAGTCATAAGATTACATGTACACATAACATGGAAATGCACAATAAAAGAGGTGGTATCACGGTTGTTATTGCACAAAAAGTTTACAATAAGAAACAGCCAATTTATTGAAAGGGAGTAATTCCATAATACCTTGCATGATGGTTTCCTCCAACAGAACCCTTATTTTTGATAGGTTGACCTTCTGAAATCTAGTTGTCACCTGCTGTATACTCCCATGGTCTTTGGCTGGAAGCAGCTCTCAATACCTACCTGTCTCCTGAAAGATTTCATGAGCTCTGACTAGTATTTCACTGTGGGTCTCTGCATCTGCTTCCATCAGTTGCTGGAGGAAGCCTCTCTGATGACAATTATGCTAGGCTCCAGGCTGCAAGAAAAGCAAAGTATCATTAGGAATCATTTCATGAACTCTCTCACACCCCACATGTTTGTTTCTATCCTAGGTCTCAGGGCTATCAAGCCTCTGGTTCCTGGTTTCCAGGCTGTGTTAGGTATGAGCTCCCTCTGGTGGCAAGGGTCTCAAGTAGGACCAGTCATTGCGTGGCCACTCCCACAAGCTCTGTGGTAACTACCTTTCTTTACCCAGCACAACTTGCAGGCATGACAAATTGTAGGTCAAAGGTATTATGACTGGACCCGTGTCTCAATGCCTTCACTCGAAACCTTGCATGGTTACAGAAGATTTCCTGTTCAGGTTATGTATCCCTCATTACTATAGTTTTCAATAGCTTCACCCTTTTAAATTCCTGGGAGTTCCTACTGTACTAGGTTTCTACCCCAGCAAATGCCCTCCAGTTCCACCATCTCTCTCAAGACTCTCTTCTTCCATCCCCCTGTTCCCTCCTGTTCCTATCTCCACCTGCCCCAAGTCCACCTGTGAAATCTATTCTATTTGACCTTCCCAAAGAGATCCATGTAACCTGCCTTGAGTCTTCCTGGGTCTGTAGATTGTAACATTCTTATCCATTATTTTACAACTCATATCCACCTATAAATGAGTACATACCATGTTTGTCTTTATGAGTATGTGTTACCTCACTCAGACATCTGGTAATTTTAAATATAGAATCAGTTAGTAGTGACAGAGGGAAGAACTTCCTTAGCAAGAGATATCCCATAGTCACACTGGTTAATGGTAATGTTGTTGATGGAGGGCAAGTGTGAGCATGTTGTCCTCACATCCACAGTACCCAATGCTCAGAGTCCCTGTTCCCAGAATGCACTCTCTGCGTAATATATACCTAACTTCCTATTTACTATGCACTAAGAAATTATTTTATGTGCATGGGTGTTATGCCTGCATTTCTGTCTGTGTGACATGCCATGATTATTGTCCATGAATGGCAGATAGAGTGTCAGATCCCCTGGGACTAGAGTTACAGGTGATTGTGAGCTTCCATGTGGGTGTTGGGAAATGAACCTAGGATCTCTCCAAGAGCAGCCAATGCTCCTAACTACTGAGCTATTTCTCTATCCTCAAGCATGTGCGTTGTGTGTTACTGGAATCAGAAGAGTGATGTTTAGAAATGCTAAAAAAAAAAAAACCCACACACTAATCCTCTCTTCTCTTCTCTGAAGCATGAGGGTCAATGCTTCATTAATTGACTAAGTAACTTACTGTTGCTAGTCTGAGTTTTCATGCACCTTTCAATTTCTTTAACAAATAGGAAAAAGTGGAATATTTAATATGGCAATGATCAAATAAATCTAATGTGTGGTTTAGCAGTAATTTCTTCTATGGTAAGTAATAAGTACCGACAGTTGTGATTATGTACAAACTGGTGAATTTAGATGATAAACAAATACTTATTTTAAATATATGTTTATGTTTTTTTATGAAAACAATTGGCTAAAAGGGTCAACGTAGTTTCTTAATGTGAAAAAAATTTCAGGTTTTCATGTTTTTGATGTGAAGAGTAAAAAAAATAAATAACTCCCAAGAAGGGGACTGAAGACAGGTATGTCTAGAGAATGACTATATATTTTCAACTACTGGAAGGGACAAT
This sequence comes from Peromyscus leucopus, assembly GCF_004664715.2. Lineage (NCBI taxonomy): Eukaryota > Metazoa > Chordata > Mammalia > Rodentia > Cricetidae > Peromyscus > Peromyscus leucopus. Next base: position 64,394,557 of record NC_051084.1, read on the forward strand.
AGGAAAATTGTATTCTTCTGTCCCTTATAATTTGATGCCAGCTAGGGGACATTAGAGATACTTCACTGCATCCAGCAAATCTCAAGCTTTGTTTACATAACAAATTTGATTTACAGTGGATACTCTGTTCTTTCCTAAGTGACAGAATTTCAGGAGAAGGAGGATGTGTTAGCTGAAGGAGGCCATGACCCCCCCCCCCCAGTTGTTTCCTAGCTCTATTTGACAATGATTAACATAAAGCTTCCTTTGGGCGCTGAAGACAGTAAAGACATCATGAGTATTAGATTTGCTCATCTATACCAACAAAGTTTTGCTTTGGGAGAGCCCACTGAATATCTTCTCGAGGGCCCACAGTTTTATCTGCTAACTTGGTGGAGAACTTTGTCTCATAATGATCTTAGAGGACCAAGGCTGTTCTATGGTATTAAAATACCAAGTGGACAGAATGCTTTTATTTTGTCAACATTTATACATGTTCTCTAGGCACCTTGATAAGTCACATTCTTTTGTGTAAGCAAATTCCTTCTACACCTCACCTGCTTGAATAGCTTACAAGTGCAGAGCAGTCTTGTTTTGTATCTGTGTTATAAGGAAGAAAAATGGTGAAATGCTTGTAAAAACAGCTCCTTGGGGATCTGCTATAACATAGTTATTTTAATACAGTAGCTGTATGGGTTGTGTTACTATGAAGAATATGGGATGGGATGTATTCTGCCAGCCTTGATATAGAAGTGGAAAATGTAAAATTTTTGAATGTTTGATACACAAGTAAGGCATCTTGTTTCTTTTTTTCTGCAGTAGCAGTGTTAAGGTTACATGAGACCTGCATTTTAAACATATTTTCTGCTTCAATAATAATAGATGTATTAATTCTATTTATGTACTGAGAACATAACCAAGATAAGCATATAGTTGTGAATATTAAGTTCTTATTTATCTCATTGATTCACAGTCCATTAAAGGTGGAAACCCTGATTGCAAATTTAGAGTAGTAGCTCACTCAGACAAGGTGCTTTAGCTCCTGCTTGTGACCTTGACTACATATCCAATTGATGTGGAGCTACAAGGTAAATGGAATGAATATTTGTGAATCTGAGTCATAACACAGGCTGCATACTGCTTGTGCTTTGAAGCAGGGGACATTGTCATTTTATGTTATCCTAGTGGTCTATAGGCTACTTTCCACAGCATGGGATGCCTTGGTTGTAAAGTTGCTCTTGGATTTGTTACTATTATATCCAACCCTAGTCCTCTATATACACCCACCATATTCACTGCATGCTTTTCTGGGTATTGTTCTTGTCACACTGCCGGGCCATAGGATTGAAACTGGCTTCATCCTTGGGTCATATTGAGGATTCTAGGAATAGAATTGTGTCTGCAGGGACAGACGTGACCAACCCAAGGAGGTCATATCGATAGTGGAGACTAAACTGAAATCCATAGTAGAGTCGGTAATTCTCTGCCTCTTGAGTTCCTTGATGCACATACAGGGTGAAGCCACCCCCACTGTAGTGTTAGGTTTTATCTTTGTCCAGGTGAGGGCAATCTTTGGTGAAAGAATGCTTGCTGCCTCCTGCAGGAGACTAGCACAGGATACTAGCAAAGAGAACATCACATCCTTTTCAGGAGTTATGATATTGTCCCTTTTCTTTTTTCCTTCTTTCCTTGACTTACTTCTTGCATAATTTATAAATCAAGTACTTCTTGAGTTGGAACTTTCTACCAAAATTGAAAATGAGTAAAAAAAAATTCAAAAATATATTTATAAATGTTGGTTGAGTGGTGAAACTAGTATGAATGATATCTCTCTAGGCTGCTCTTTTTGTTCAGGATTGCTTGGGCTGTCTGGGGTCTTTGGAGTTTCCACGTGTATTTTTGGAGGTTTATTCTTCTGTTTCTGTGATGACAGTTGTGTAGGATTGCTTTGAAACTGTAAATCATTTTAAGTAGGTTGACAAGATTCACAATATTATTTATACAAAACTGCAAAAGTGTGTGTGTGGAGGGGGGTGTTTACAAATTCTAGTGTCTTCCCCCGTCTCTTTTAGCGATGTTAAGCTTTCAATCTCAAGGTCTTTCACTTTCTTAGTTTCCTCCCACAATTTTGTTTCCTTTTGAGGCTATTGTGAATGAGAGTGTTCCCTCTTCCCATGATCTCTTTCTCAGGATGTTTGTAACAGCAATATGGAAATCTACTAATATTTGTAAAGTAACTCTGTGTCCTACTTTTCTCAAATGTTGATAGTTTCTAATTTTTTTCTGCTGGAATTTACTGCATCTTATATATAATATAATCTCATCAAAAAAGTAATAATTTGAGCTCTTTTCCTATCTGTATCCTTTATTTTACTTCTTTTGTCTTATTGTTCTAGCTACCCCTTCAAGCACTATGTTGCAAAAGTGTGAGGATAGTGGACAACCCTGCCTTATTCCCAATGTAACCAAATAACTGAGTTTTTCTCCATTTAGGGTAATGTTGGTTGTGGGTTTTTCATATAGAATCATTATTATATTGAGGTATGTTCCCTCCCATCCAAGTTTACTTAGAACTTTTATCATGAAGCCAGTCAGTTCCCAAATAACCACTGAGAGACATTATTAATTAGAAATGCTCAACATATAGCTTAGGCTCATTTTTTTAGCTAGTTCTTATAACTTAAATTAACTTATTTTTATTAATGTATGTGCTGCCCTGAGGCTTGTTTACCTCATTTACATACTTCACATCCTGCCTGCTCTGTGTCTCATGGCATCTCCTCATGACTCTTCAGACTCTACTCTTCTTCTCCCTAGCATTCTCTCTGCCCCAAATACTATCTAGTCATTGGCAAGTCAGCTTTTTATTAACAACAAGAACAACACATTTTCGTAGTCTACAGAAGGATTATTCCACAGCACTTCCCCTGATTTGTCTAATTAAAAAGTAAGGTTTTTATTTTAACAGAGTAAATTTATATACCACAAAAACAGTTATCAATTAAGAATTATAATTACAATATCCAGTCCTTTTGTCTTAGGCAAAATAGAGAAAATACTCCATCAGCTGTCTTCTGAAGAGTCCAGAGTTTCATATCTAATTTACTTTCTGCAATGATTAGGAAGAACAGTAACAGTAATTATCTAGTCTTCAACCACATCAAAGACATAAAAAGGATAAAATAGTATTTCTGAGTAAACAGGAAGTGCAGAGCAAGCAATTTCCAAATTAAGACACCCTAGTTTCTTCTGTAACATTGAGGCATCCAACTTTGTCCTACAGGCCTAGTAATCTGCCATACATTTTTGAGATGCAGGGAGTTTTGAAGGACTGTCCTAATCATGTCTTAGCCAAGCTTGGCAGCCACTCTTTTGTACATCTTGCTGGTCCAGTTTGAAACGTATACTGTCAGAAATTGAGGCAAGTTTTCTTTGCCCAAATGACTAGTTTTTGCCATAAAGAAAGCAAAATCCGAATAGAGGTTCTTTGATGCCCATGATTCTCTTTTGAAATAATTTGGTACTGTCTGTAGCAGACATGACTCACTGTCATGAATAGCCTTTGGTTATTAAACATCCTTAATGCCATATTCTGTAGATCTTTGAAGTGTTTGAAGACCATCTACCTAAACATATCTGTTTAACCTTGAAAACATTCTAATATGACAAGTTTGATTATGATAGGAGACTAATTACTTACCTGTATATGTAATTTTAGCTAATTATAGTATAGCAATTTATTTCTATCAATAAACCAAATCCATACCAATGTAAAATATTTTGAGATTAATATTAGTTTTTTGGATTAAAGTATATTCAATAATTTATCATTTTCCTATCATTTCTATCTATATATCTATATAATACACTTGTTTTTTCCTTTAGAAAGAGATCCTTGAATTTAAGTCTTTGTTTAACATTTTCTCTGACTATGATCAATAACAATTTGTAACCAACCTCCATAAACAATGAGAAACATCCATAATCCATTGAATTACCACAACCCACTTATACTCCATCTCTTGGGAATGTGGGCATCATTTTTTAGACTACCTTCTGTTATTTGTAGGTGATGATATCTATGGAAAAAACTTGAGAAAATCAGGATAATTGTTAAGTTTTGACTAGAGAAATTTGTGAGGTTGGACCATTCAGCAAGCAGCCTTGAGGCTGTTTGAGATGCAGAATTCTGAGAAGACTGTAACAGAGGCATTTTGAGATGCTTGTTCACCTGGGCAAGATATTTTCATTGGTATCTGGTCTGCGTGTTCTGATAATACACAAACTTTTAAAGATAACCTGCATGTCTGTACTAATGCAGTATAGACTGTATGTTTTACATAAGTTATCCAAAGATTACTTTTTTGGTTTTATATTTGAGCAGATAAAGTATACATTACCTGCTTTGTAGTTTTTCTAGGTTTGTTTCTTTATGTATGGAATGAGGATTTTCAGGGGGACCTGCCCCTATCAAACCTGATCCATATTAGCCTGGAATGAATCCACAGCCTCTCATTTCCTGTGGAAATGAAAGCATAACCTCTTTCCCAAAGCAACATATATCTAACTTCTATTTTGAAGTCAAGATATTTTTAAATACATAGGTTGTTTTAATATGACAGCTTTCATAATCAAATGTCTCTTAAGTGCTATTGTCTCTTTATCAGTAGTCAAAAAATTTTAAAGACAACACCATAGCATATAGGATCCAGACTACCTGTTTATTTTCTATCTTTGCATGGCTTTTTCCTTCATATTACTTTATTCTTTCTTAAAGACTTTACTTTATTTTTAAACTATTTTATGACTGTCTATACCATTTCTCTTTTCTCTCCCAAGCCTATGTACATTTTTAAACACACTTAAGTGTCTTTTTTCCATCTTAATTTGTCTCTAATGCATATCTGTAAACTTTTCTGTCTGCATGAGCAAAACTTAAATTCACAATGCATTTTAGTTCATAGTGTTCTGGTGGAGCTCTCTCTGGCAGCACTTACACTGGCAGCTCAAGGTAGAAGGCAGCAGCTGGGAGATGTATCTCTGTACTGCAGTTCGCATGAGAGACATGAGACAAGGAAGCCATGTTTGGCTCTATTTTTGTGTTTAGGATCTTTTTTTTAAAGCTATTTTCAGGTCTTATGTGGATGTAGGTTTCCTACTTTGGAAGCCACATGTAGGCAGACTTATCTGTTTTACAAGTCGGTTGCCAAATAACCACACAGAGACTTATTATTAATTGTAAATGCTTTGTCAATAGCTTAGGCTTATTTTTTGCTAGCTCTAATAACTTAAATTAGCCTATTTTTATTCATGTATGTTCTGCCCTGAGGCTCATTTACCACATACACATACTTGCCATCCTACTCACTTTGAATCTCATGGCAACTCCTTACGACTCCTCAGACCACATCCTTCCTCTCCCCAGTATACTTTCTACACCAAATATCCCACCTAGCCATCGGCCAGTCGGCTTTTTATTAAGAATGAGAGCAACGTATCTTCACAATGTTCAAAAGGTTTATCCTGCAACAATGTTGGATTTTGTCAAAGGTCTTTTCTGCATATATTGAGCAGATTATATTATTTCTTATCATTTGTATGACTTATTGTGTTTATTGGCCTATGTATTGAACCACCTGTGAATCTCCTAAATGAATCCAACTTGATCCAGGTAGATGACTTTTTTTTTGATATATGACCATATGCAGTTTAGAAGTATTTATTGAAGTTATTTCCCTCTAGGTTTATTAGGGATATTGGCCAGAATTATCATAATCATCCATATCATTAATGTTATTCTCCTTTTCTTTTGCTTTCTCCCTCCCTCTCTCTTCTTGTTTCTCTTTCTCCTCTTCCTCCTCCTCCTCTAGATATTGTTTCTTTTTTATTTTATTTTATAATGTGATTTAATTTTACATATCAGCCACGGATTCCCCTGTCCTCCCCCCTCCTCCCACTGCCTTCCTCCCAGCCCATGCACCATTTTCATCTCCTCCAGGGCAAAGACTCCACTGAGGATTCAGCTCAACCCGGTAGATTCAGTCCGGTCAGGTCCAGTCTCCTCCTCCCAGGCTGAGAGAAGTGTCCCTGCATAAGCCCCAGGTTCCAAACAGCCAGCTCATGCACTAAGGACAGGTCCTGGTCCCACTGCCTGGATGCCTCCCAAATAGATCAAGCCCATCAACTATCTCACTAATCCAGAGGGCCTGAACCAGTTGGGGGCTCCAGCTATTGGTTCATAGTTCATGTGTTTCTGTTAGTTTGGCTATTTGTCCCTTTGCTTTTTCCAATCTTGGTCTCAACAATTCTTGCTCATACAGTCCCTCCTCTTTCTCACCAATTGACTCCTGGAGCTCCACCTAGGGCCTGGCCATGGATCTCTGTATCTGCTTCCCTCAGTCATTGGATGAGATTTCTAGCACAACAGTTAGGGTGCTTGGCCATCCTATCACAAGAGTAGGTCAGTTTGGGCTTTCTCTCTACCATTGCCAGTAGTCTAGTGTGGAGGTATCTTTGTGGATTTCTGGAAGACACAGGGATTGCCCAATGACAGAGAAATGGATGAGATCTACATGAGCAACCTGGACGTGAGTAATGGTAATGGAGGGCAAGGGTTGAGGGAAAGAGAGCTTAGGGGTGCGGGAGATCACAGCTGGATCAAGAACAGAAAGTGAGAACAAGGAATAAGAGACCACAATAAATGAAAACCACATGGGAATAAGATGAAGCCAAGTTGATGTTTCTTTACCTGGTTTCTGTTTTAGGTAATACCAGCTTTGTAGATGTTGTTTTTAAGTGAAGTTTCTGTTCGAATGTTTTATTATTAATTTTTACTTCCTGGCTACTGTTTCTTCTTCTCCATCTCCTCCCAGTCCTTTCCCTACCTCTCTTCTGCCCCAATATCCACTATTCCTCTATTTCTCTCAAGAAAAAGGGAGATTTCTCATGGATATCAACCAAACATGGCATATCAAGTTGCAGTAAGTCTATACATCTACCTTTGTATTAAGGCTGGATGAGGTGATCTGATAGAGGGGAAATGGTCAGAAAAGCAGGTAAAAGAGTCAGAGACAGTTGCCACTCCCATTCATAGGAGTCCCACAAGAAGACCAAACTACACAACTGTAGCATACATGCAAAGGGTTTATAAAGATTGATAGTTCAGTCTCTGTGGGCCCCTATGAGCCCAGGTTAATGGATTCTGTGGGTTCTTGTGGTGTCCTTGACCCCTCTGTGTACTATAATCCTTCCTCCCCCTCTCCCGCAGGAGTCGCTGATCTCAGCCTAATGTTGGCTGTTGGTCTGCATCTGTTTCCATCAGTTGCTGGATGAATCCTCTCTAATAATCATTGGCATCAATCTATGTGCATAATATAATATCATTATTAATAACACAATAGTATGTCATTTAATATCCATAAGTTTATATAATTACTAGAGCATTGTTTGCTGTTGAATTTAAGCTTGTAATTCATGTGATATGTAAAAGACATGAAGTTATTTCAGTTTGTTTGAACCTGTTAAAATTTGTTTTGTGTCCCAAGCTGTTGTCTATTGCATAGAAGGTAAATAAAATGTGCATTTTTTTTTGTTTTTAGTGATTCTACAGAAATCCATTAGGTCTACTTGATATTTGAAGCCATTTAATTCTGATGTTTCTTTTTTTTTCTACCTGACTTTTCTATTGGAGAAAGTATGGTATTGAAATCACCTCTTAGTATTAGGCTTGTGTTAATCTATGCCTTTATCTCAACTAGTACATTATAAAAAGATTTTATGTAATTTTCTATTATCATTATTATTAACCAACTGTTTATGCTTTAATAAAATATGTATTTAAAATATAGACACAACAGGGGGTTTGATCATTTTTCTAGTAGAATGTGTTATCAAAACAGTAACTCAAGTTTCAGAAAATCAGGAGATTTAGGTCTTCATCATAGTAACTTATACATACATTCAGTATGAAGTTTTCTATACCTTAAGCATAAGGTAATCTATAAAAAAGAGTATGTTCTGAAGGGATTTTATTTATTTATTTATTTATTTGTTTGTTTGTTTGTTTATTGAAAGCAAGAAAGTGGACAGAACATAGGAGGTGCTTGGTCAGGTGGAAGGTGAGGGAAGGAAGAATAATCCAGTTCAATGGCCTAGACCATATTTCCAAAAAGATGATAGAAAACTTTCGCCAAATTGAGGGTAGACATACTCAAACAAATGGAGAAGCACACAGAACTCAAAATAGACAAGACTAGAAAAGAGACACTTATAAAGTAATATATTTAAAACACTAAATAAATAGAACAAAGTGAGGATCCCAGAGCTGCAAAATATAACCACAGGTCAGTATAAAAGAAAGCCCATCAGATTAACAGCTGATTTCTGAATGGAAACTCTAATAAGCAGATGAGCCTAGAACAATGTATTTCACATTCTAAAAGACCATGAATGCTAACCTAGACTATTGTTCCCAGTGAAACAATCTGAATAGCTGAAGGAGAATAAAATATTTTCCCTTTTTTATGCCTAAAAGCCCAAGAGTCAGTGCTTCCATGGTACACCACAGTTTTGCACATTGCTTTCCTGTATGTGCCTACTTACATTTTATATTCTTTACTTGACTGGCCCAGTTCTTTTGACTTTTCTTTAAGTCCTGATAGTCTATCATCTGCTTCATCCATTCATCTGTCCTTCACCTGATCTTTCGTTAACTTTCAATCCCATCTTCATTTCAGCTGGAGTTCCCTTAAACATTTATTTCTCTTCCTGAATATTGTCTTCAAATTCTGAATTGTCTTCATCATTTGGCTATATAGATATATACCTAACATCATTCAAGAACTACTTTATGTTGTTTCCGATGTTTGTTCATGTCTTCTATAAACTCTTCATATTTCTTGATAAAATTTTGTGATGTTTTAAAGTTTTTGTGTCCAGAGCTTCATTCTCAATGTAAAATATTTCTGTAAATGTAGTGTATTGTAGTGTATTTGGTGGGACGTGGTGACACTGCTAGACTGTACATATCGTGTTTTAGCAATGAGACCAGGGAATGTGGGTTTCTTTCATTGATTGTATGTCTGATGTTAGATTCTAGGGTGCCTCAGAGTTATACCAGCAAATAAGATGTCTTAAAGTTGGGATAATACAGGTGATCTAGGTTCCACTGCACTCACCAGTCTGTGAGGGCATAATGGATATATGATCTGGGCTAGGCCTGAAGGTTGAATATGGCTTGCCAGGGTAGGGTCAGGAATATTTTTGAAACTGGGCTCCACTATTACTTATTAATTGAAGTGTGTACTGCTTACTGCAAACTCTTGTGAAGGCTAAGAACATGAATGTAAATAAAAATTAAGTAAATGGTATCATAAATATTGTAATACCATACTAGAATAAACAAACTCCAAATCAGAAATTCAAACAAATACTAGGGGAGGATTAATATGCAAATAATAAGATTTATTTAAATTTTTTAAAACAATCAAGGTCAGTGCAATCACTTGGACATGCAAATTCTATTCATTAAGTTAAATTTCTATAAGGTGCTTGAAAAATCCAAAAACTAAAATGTAAATTGAAGTTTAGAATTTGAACCACTAATTCCGGGGCATGTGAAGAAGAGCAAATGGTGAGAAGAAATCAAAAAAAAAGCTAATGTGGACTTGGTTACAGATATAGTTAGCTAAGTAGAGCTAGGAAAGATGACTGACAGTTACAGTGGAAGTATATGCTGTTCCTTTACTCCATTGTGCTCTGGGAACCTGATTCTTATTTTCAGGATGGAGTTTCAGTGATCTTAGTCATACAGACAAACAGTATAACCTTGGGCTTGACTCAACTCAATAAATGTGTCACAGAATTCAGAGGTTAAGGTACAAAGGTATTATTCATTATGTTATTTCAAAATCTTTGGGTGTAAAATATTTTTACTAAATAGAATGATACAGAAGAATGGAATGTTTACTGTGTGGAATCATTTCAATGTATCTATACCTCTAATTCCTAGTGGAATGTGACAAGCCTAAGTAGAGGAGGTGCTCTTTCTTCACATGACCCTGTTCATTTGTACTGGAAATTTAATGAATTTTGCCTTCACAGTTGCATGTAGCATTGCATTCTTGTTTAACCATTGGATCTTCACAGGTTGGTGAAGCCTTCAATTCTGCAGATAGAAAACTTGTCTTCATATTCACATTTACTACATATTCAAGTATTCATAGTTGCTGAAAGAAAGAAACAAAGATATTCCTCACTTTGTTATTATTTTCCTCTATTAGCAGTGAAAAAATAAAACATATGAAATAGAAAGGGATTGAGCAAATGTATGAATATCCTTTAAAATTAGAGCTTTATGAAATGTCTTTGATATGAATTAATGTATTTCTTCACTCAAAAAAGCTTGAGAAAATTAACTTCATTGGTTCTTTGAGGAACTAAACTATCTAGAGGCTAAAAAAAGGCTCAGTTATTAAGAGTCCTTGCTCTTGCAGAGAACTGGTTTTGATTTTCAGAATCCACATCATGGCTTAAGACCACCTGTAACTGCAGTTCCATGGGACCCAGTGCTCTCTCCTGTTCTCCATGGTCACTGAGTTAAAATGTATGTGCATAAATACCTACATGTACATCAACATTTATAAACATAAAATAAAGATAAATACTAAAAAAGAACTTCACTATTTAAAATATCAGCCATTATACAAGTACTTTCTAAACTTGAGTATGGTTAATATTTCAACTCTATATTCTCAGCAAAACAAGATTCATTGATATGTTGTATAGCTACTGTGCCTTGCAGCTAGCCTCTTTATGTAAAAATACTGACCATTAAATCAATCTAGAATATTCTCTTGTCCAAGATTGCCCTAAACTCTGATTCTGTTTTTCATACCAGAGGAGATAATTTTATGAATACAGAGATTTGGGAAAGTAGATAGTAGAGAGTTTTCCTCTGATAATTAAATATTTATATTAAAATGTGCAGCAGTGGCCACAAACTCAAGAAAACTCATTTGAATTTCATGACCCCACAGTCTTTGTCATGTCTTTGATGTATATCGACAGCTCATGAACCTCCATTCAGCTCACCCAGTCTCAGTGAATTGTAAACTCATAATTACCAAATCATTCAAAATAACTTGGTTTTACCCTGTACTTTTGTTCCTGTTTATTGAGACAGAGTCCTATTTGTTGCCTAGGCTAGAATCTAGCTCTTACAATAATGTACCTCTGCTAATTTCACCTCCAGAGAAGCACCACTCAGGCACATGGCTAGTCCTCTTTCACTTTGTGTGGTAGTTCTCTGCAGGCTTTACAGCTAGCAGGAGGAAAAAATAACATGATCCATGATGAGATAAGAATGAAAGTCAGCCCAGACCATGTCACATTAGCCATGTTTAAGTACAGCATAACTTTGGGGGAAAAAGTTTCAAATAGCAATTAACTCAGTCACGTGTACACAGCAATTGAAGACATGTTTACATTGAGGATCTTTACAAAGTACATGAGTCTTCCTTCATAAGAGTAGGTACTGTTGACTCAGAGATAGTACCCAGGATTTAAGGTCTAGGAAGATGACTGATGTAATATAATCCCAGCGGGTGTCAGGATTAGCCAGTCTCTAAGATAACATAGAAGTCATTAAGGCTGTTGAAATGCACAAGTGACATCATTTGTAAGAATGGGTTTGATGACCTAATATCACTGCTGAAGATTTACAGATAAAGGGTCTAGGATAAGTAAAACAAATTCTGGGAGATATGATGGAGCCTGTCTCATCAGACAGCAAAAGATCACCAGGATGTAAAACCTTGTAATTCCTGACATTCCAGAAAGAGCAGATATGCATCTCATTCCACTGAAGAGATAAACTCTATGTTTAACTTTCCTGACTTCCCTGTTTCTTATCTGTGTTCACAAGGCCTTTTTGCCCTTTACACTTGTCCGTGTACATGCCTATGTATATCAGCCCTGAAAAAACACAATTAGCAAAAAAATATTTTTATTCTACCTTCTTTCTCTGCAAGCCATTTTCATAACTTTTAGAGCAGTAACACAAAAATAACTAGTTCTGTATCTATATTTCCTAGCTGGCTCTTTCAATATGCTTTTTCTAAGAGCTATTTGGAGGATATAATTTCTGTAACGCATGGGAAATGATCGCCGGAAGTTCCAGACGATTGGGATCAGACTAGACTACATAGTGAGTTCTGGGTCAGCTTTGGTTATGTAGTGAGACTCTATTTCAAACTGAAAATGGCCTAAACCACAAATAAGTAAATTTAAAAACTATAAAAATAAAAATAAAGATAATTTTCTTTCTATTCTGTTTAAGTCTTTCTATTTGTTGTTTGTTCCTGCTAGAATAGATCAATATTTCAAACTGGTTATGAACTTCTGATGCTCCTTCCTCTGCCCTTGGAAAGTTGGGATTATATTTATTTTTATATTTATATTCATAATAATACTAAAAACAAGATACTATGACATTCATTTCACTCCCTGTGATGAAATACTAACATTTTTAAAGTACTCATAATATGTATAGACTTGATTTAGACTCTAATAATGCACAGAAAATGGCTTAAAAATCATGTAACTGATGACTGAATGGAAGGATATTCAAATAACAATCTAGGACTAGTGAGATGGATCAAGGTAATAGAACTTGCCATGAAGCCACTTGAGATCGATCTCTCATACCTTTATCGTGGAAGGAGAGAACTAATTCACACATGTTGTCCTCTAATCTCAACACACAATCACACACAGAAGCCATTTCACACATTCGTGTGTCTGTATATATAAAGAGAGACATAAATACCCATTCACAAATAAATAAAAATGTAATACAAAATTCAAAAGATGCTCTAGAGGAGCTTGAGAATTTACTGTGCTAAGCTCCTTAGTGGGTGAAGAATTGTATATTTCTTAAATCTCTGGGCTGACCTGTGTACTGCTGTCTCAACCACTTAGATTTATAGTGCTTTCTCTTCTTAAAATACCAATCTTAAGTTCCTAAAGTCATTGAGAATAAGAAAATTCACTTTAAATTTAGTGAATTATAGCCACAGAAATATTTCTGTAGATTCCAATAGCAATAATAATAATATAGTTACAAGCATGCACTGATTTTAAGTGTTTCCTTAGACAACATAAATTATCATGTTTTTCAATTCCAAAAGTACATACATCCTAAACAAAGGAAAATATGTAATTCCAAAAATTATATTAAGTACATATTTTTCTCTTGATAATAAAGCCATGCTATTAAATCTTAAAACAGATTGATATTTTATATTACTATATTAGTATGTTAATAAAACTTACTGCATAGTCCATCATCACAGTGATCAGAACAAAGGGCACACGGTTGTCCTATTGTGTAAGGTATGTATTGCCTTCTTATAAAATTACCACTGAAATTGAAATGCAAAAATCAAATACTTTTAATTTTTCTCTGTACACTCTAATGTTTGCATATATCACCAATATAAATTTTCATATACATATGGATTCTTATTAAAAGCTTTAGCTATGCCATAAAAAAAACCTAACATTTCCTAAGAGTATTCAGACAGAGATGTGAAAAAATGAGATAATTAACCCATTCACTCTTTCCCTCAACCATCATCTCAGAACCTGAGCAACTGAAATAGAGTAAATAAGAGTCTAAAGGTTATAAACGTATTAATGTTGAAACACTCTCTTTATTTCTTGATAAACCTGAAAAATAATTATGTCAGGAATGCTCCTTAGGTATAAAAGCTATTTCCTATAGAGAAAAATAGATACAGGTATATGCTGTGATTCCTATAGTGTGGAGGAGGTCCCATTGATGATGTACTGAGTTTCAGGTATTTAAGTGTATAATTGGGAAAGTCCTAATGCTTAGGAATGTTTGGGGTCTTCTGAAGGTAGCAAGTGGGTTTGAGACTTCTATGCTTATCAAAATGAGAATATCAATGAGAAAACCCTTTATACAAACTATCTGAAGGGTGCAGTACTCTGAAGGTGCCAAGCCTACCCCTCAGTAGGAGCATCACTTCCCTGATCTTCCCAGGAAATTAGAAAAGTCAGATTCTCCATTGCACTAAGGGTGGCAGGGGTCTGTGTGCAATGCCCAAGGGCTTGCAGCAGAACCTCTCCTCTATATGCAGAACACAGCTCTGGGTGTATGAGCAATGTTAAGAATGAAAAATCAGAAAGCAGTGTAAAAGATCTGTCACTTGCTCCTCTTCATTACTCCTCTGACATTTCTAGGTGCCAGGCTCCATATGCCTACTTGACCAGGCAGCTGGATGGAGTCCAGTGGCTTCCTTCTTTGTATTACTTAATGCCAACAGAAACATGCTTGAAAATTCTTTGAGGATCCTACTATTCAACCCACAAACAGATTAGAAATGAATCATTTAAAAGACTTGTTTTGAAGACCTTCAGCCTCTTGTTGTATATGTTTCTTGTATTAAAAGGATAATAGAGGTAGAGAGATGTCTCAGTACTTAAGAGGACATTCCCCTTTAATAGACTTGGGTTTGGTTCCCAGCTTCCACTTCAGGTGGCTTGCAACTGTCTATAATTCCAGTTCCACATTTTGATGACTTTGGTGTCCACAAGTGTTTAGGGTTGACAACCTGGCACTGGATAACTTATCAGGAGTCTACTCCCTGAAGAAACTGATCCTTTCTCAACACCCATAGCTTACCCATAGCTCCTTATCCAGGGCAATACAACCTTTTGTTATCACTCTTGGTTACATCCCCGAATCAAAGATAAGAGCCTATTGTTAAAAACATCACCAACTTCAGACACAGGAGCTGGAGAAATTGAGCTGGAATTGACCTGGAAAACTCTTTCTTCCAGATTAGCTCTCATAGTATTAGAAGATGCTATGTAAGCTGCCAAGGGAGAAAATAACCAATAGTTTTATCTTTCTGCAAAAATGTAACAATGACTAGCCTGGTTGCTATTTTTGCAAGCTTAATTTTTGTTGCCTTAGTTATGCATGTGAACACCCACACACCCACAAAGGCCAGAAAAGGTCCTTAGTCCTAACGTTAAAAATAGATATGACCTACTTGACATTGTAAGGAACCAATCATGGATCCTCAAGAACAGCAACAATTCTACACCACTGAGTCATTCATCAGCCCTGTGTTGCTACATTATACTTCTAAGAATTTAGTAAGTCTTAAACTTCAAAGGCTCTTTGAGAGGTCCTTAATGTATTTCAAATAGTTTAGAAAGCTAAAATCTTAAATCTTTCTCCTAAGAATTTGCTAAAATTTCTGAAAAACTCATTCTCTAAATCTTGATTTTAAAGCCAGAAATTCACTTCCTTTGTATGCTGTGTTTGAGCTCTTAAAAAATTTTCATGAGAAAAAAAAGAATGTATTTTCATAATTTGTTAACTTAATTTGTTTTTAAAAATATTTTAATTAAATCTGTATCTACATTTGCCCATGTGTGGCTTTGTGCATGTACAATAAGAAAACTGAGATCATGAATTTGCCAGGGAGTGTGAGGTATGAAGGTTTTGAGTAGAGGGAAGTGTGGAAATGATGGAAATACAGTACTCCTATATGAAATTCACAAAAAAATAAAACAAACTTTTTTTTTGGACTTTTGAGAAAACGGTTCTCTGTGTTGCCCTGACTGGCCCCAAACTCACAGAGATTGCCTGACTCTGCCTCCCAAGTCCTCGGATTAAAGGTGTGAACCACTACTGGGCCTTAACAATTAAATTTGAAAACAGATACAACAACCTATCAGGGGTAGGATCAAATAATTAGAAGCCCCACAATCACTAACCCATGTCATTCACTCATGTTCACTCCTGGTCTACTATTAAAAGTTTGCTTTATAGCCTACAAACATTGCATGAACAGACAATATGAATTCACAATCTTTATACTTGGGTCTTTATGAGGTCAACATTAGTCCAGAAAACAGCAATGGAGGAGGAAAGAGAAATTATTTTTAAAGATAAGGAAAATGTGGCCGGGCGATGGTGGTGCACGCCTTTAATCCCAGCACTCGGGAGGCAGAGCTAGGTGGATCTCTGTGAGTTCAAGGCCAGCCTGGTCTACAAAGTAAGTTCCAGGAAAGGCGCAAAACTACACAGAGAAACCCTGTCTTGAAAAACAAAAAAACAAAAACAAAAAGATAAGGAAAATGCTTCTGAGGGTGATTCATGGAAGTGATTCAAAGATTTAGGTAAATAAGTTTCATCTCTAGGGAATATTTAGAAGTTTTTTTATTTTTCTCTCCATGTGTAAAATATATCTTTAATTTGTTTTTATACCATGATAATTTTAAAATGTCAAGTTTCATTTGACATTGTTGAAAATGAACTTTGAAGTGGATACTTACGGAGGACAGTAGTGACAAACATACATGAATTTCATTAATTCCCCATAGCACTTAGCAACTCCACAGGCAACTTGGTAAGATGTATTCCAAACAACCTATACACCCAGAGAAGAAGACAGGGCACAGGTCAGAGAGGAAAATAATGCAGAAAAACAATTTCAAAATTTAAAACACTACTGGTAACTTTGTTTATATATACCTTACAGATATATTTATGTGACTGAATCAAGCTACAGATGTGAGAACCTCCCTAAGGGGTGGCTGTTGGTGAGGTAGTCTGGCAAATCTTTCAGTAAGTAGAGTTTATGAAGGCTGAGAGTGGCTTCAGCCCCATCTCAGAGAAGCTTTCTTCTTCTTTGTCATCTTTGACAGTTTCCAAGATGAGCAAGATGCAGAAGCCTGGGCTGAGGCCAAGGTGCTTCATGTCAAAATGAAAGGCAGCATCAAAGAATCTATGGACACCAGGAGGATCCTGGTGTGATGTAGAATTTCAATGGTTCCAATCCTACAGGCATATGACCATAAACAGCTAGAAGGTACCCTGGATATCTGGTTAACTCCTGGTCAGACATCAAACTGACCAAGATGTTCCTGGTGACTATTCTGAAGCGCTTTTATGAACCTTGGCTTGAGAAGGTGAGCCAGAACTTCCTCCCTGCATCTCAGAAAAGACTTGCCAGTTTGATACTAAGCTGTGATCATGAGTATTTTCTTTTCTAGGTGGGTAGAGATCAGGAGTGGCTGCAAGCCTTGCTTGGTGGAAAGCTGATACTCAGCATATTTCTTAGAAGTTGTATGTGGTAGTTGTTTCTGTGTGGAGCTTTGGGCTTGAATATCCTGGTTCCCTGCTGAAACTGTGTTTCAGCTCAAGTCTCTCAGACTGCAGGATATGATCAGGCCAGTGATTTGGAGCTGCTGCATGCCTGTACCACAACTGGATCTTCTCTCCATACTGCCAAGCAGGAATCCCCACATCACCTTCTTCCTAGGTTTGGAAGGCCCTCTTGACAGTGAACAGGATGGAGCCACAATCTTATAATTCTTGCTAAAAGAGTCATTTGTTTGATAGGAAAGGGCCCAAGGCCCTGGCCTTTAGATCCAGCAGGAAGGTAGCTGTCAGGGTTTCTGGTAATAAAAGTCCAGGAAATACCATTTCTCTTTTCACACAAGAGCCATGCAGATGCACAGCCCTGTTAAATTTGGGTATGTCCCTTAGAATATAGGCCATTACCCTTGTTTGGAGACTCCAGTCAAGCAATTATGGTTAGAAAAAAAAAAAAAACATGTACCCTTGCAAAGATTAGATAAACCATTGAAAGATGGCAGCTCAAACAGCCAATGAGTGTCAAGACTGATTTACAACCAACCACTCAAGATCTTCCCCAAGGTGTTCAGTTGGTGTGCACTCTCTTTATACTTCTTGAAACTGGGAGAATGTGATATGAAGACAGGAAGTTTAAAGCCAGTCTGAGCTACATAATGAGACCATGTCTCAAAAAGAAAATAAAAACTCTCTGCACCGAAATTTTTTATTGAAATCAGTCAAGTAATTAAAAATATTTCCTTGCCTAGAACTTACAAAGTGTATTTTTTCTTACCTGAGTATAATGTCCAATTAATGCATTAGGTGATTTCGGGCCTGAATTAAACCTGAAATCTTTGGCTTCATCATACCAGGTTTGGATTGCACGAGACCATGATGCTGGGTAACTTGACATGAAGATATTCTCACCACATATTAAGTCTAAGGAAAAAGACAGAACACTCTAAAAGACAGTAATAAAGGAAAAAGAGGAATGCACACACACACACACACACACACACACACACACACACACACACACATACACACACAAATCCCTACTTTTTAAAGTCATTGCTCACAGTTTCTTTTGTTTATTTGGTTCTTTTTGTTTGTTTGTTTTTGTTTTTGTTTTTGTCTTTTCTGTTATTTTGTCTTTTTTGTTCCAGAGCTGAGGACCGAACCCAGGGCCTTGCAGTTGCTAGGCAAGCACTCTACCACTGAGCTAAATCCCCAACCCCTCACAGTTCCTTTTGAATATTGCATAAGAAACATGATTCAGACCTGACAAACCTTTAGCTACAGAGTAGCCATAGATATTCAACATGTGTGCTAAACACCATGAGCACTAAGTAGATAGAGAAGTCTTTTTTTTTCAGTAGCTTCTCTCCTTGAACTCATTCATCCACACATTAAATTCTCCACATCTGTGTGCACATGTGTATGTGTGTGTGCATGCCTGTGTCTCATGTGTACCAAATGTGGATTTGCAGTCTTAAGACGAACTCCATTCATGTCTTTCCTGAGTAGCTAGATATTTTTATAACAATTTTACATATTTAGGATTATTGTTCTGTGTGAGCCTTTTTATAGTCATCCTTTAAAAACTATAAGTACAGAGCAAACAAAACAGAAGGGATTATATTTTCAAAGTTTATAGGTCATGTGTGGTGATATTTTATTTGTGCTCTAATAAATAAAGCTTTCATGGAGATCAGAGGAAAAAGATAACCACTGTGTTAAACATAGAGGCTAGGCAGTGGTAGCACATGCCTTTAATCCTAGCTTTCTGGAGGCTGAGATTTATCCAGATCCCTGTGAGTTCAAGGTCCCACTGGGAACAGAGCCAGGCCTGGTGCCACAGACCTTTAAGACCAGCACTAGTTAACCATAGAAATCTAGAGGATTATACAGACAGACAGGAAGTGATAGAATAGGGTGGGAAGAGGAAGTGATGTAGCTGGGTGGAGAGAAGAGGTAAGATGGCTGGGCTCAGAAAGTTATATAGTCATTAGTGTACAAGAAGTAGTTCTCTCTTTGCCTGAGGATTTCCTAGAGGTAAGACATGGCTGGATCCAGGTATTTTATTAATAAGACCATTTAACAATTCATGTTACAGTCATGTCTTAACTAGAAAATTAAAACTCCAAGGGCCAAATTTTCTTCAGAGAATGGGAAAAAAGCATCTTTTAACCCCCCAAAATAGCTTATTATTTTTATCAAGCTCTGTAAATAAAAATTATTTTAAACTGTAACTGAATATTGTAGCCTTTTTAATGAATTTTTAGTCATTTTATTATTAAATTAGAAATGTCTAAGAAGTAAATCTTTAAAAGAGGTTATTAATTTATTAGGTTCAAATTGAGCCAAAGGTGATCATTTTTAATATTTCAAGAAATATTTTGTCTCAAGGCCCACTTATTAATTTTGTTATCATTTTTACAGTTACCTATGTAAATATTGTTTCATAGATTATTTTTTATTTAACATAATATGTTCTTTCAGGCACTCAAAGTGTACAAAAGTTGATCTCACAAAAAATGAAGGAAGAGCTGGGTGTACACATAATGGTGGCTTACACATAAAATCCCAGTACTTAGGAAGCTAAGGCAGGAAGGTCAGAAATTTGAAGATGTCCTGGGCTATACAATGGGACCTGTCTCTTCCCCACCAAAAGTAATAAACGAAGTAGTAAAGGTAAATGCCAAAATATTTGGTATTTCTTAACAAAAATGAAGAATTAGTCGATCAAATTAAATATATTTTGTATAATTAAAAATATAGCTTGGAAA
The DNA here is from genome assembly GCF_004664715.2 of Peromyscus leucopus. NCBI lineage: Eukaryota > Metazoa > Chordata > Mammalia > Rodentia > Cricetidae > Peromyscus > Peromyscus leucopus. The sequence continues at coordinate 64,414,504 of NC_051084.1, forward strand.
CACAACAAGCCACATCATTAATAATTGGGTTAAAGATAGAAATTCTAATTTCAGAGTGCTGGAGAAATGGCTGAGCATGTAAGAGTATACCTTGCTATTTCAGAAGACTTGAATCCAACTCCTAACATCCATATAGTGTAGCATACCACCGCCTGTGACAACACTGTGACAACCACCAGTAGCCTGTAAGCTCCTGATGGTCTGGTGCCTTCTTCTGCCCTCTAGAAGCATTCTTACATACATGCACACATGCATAAATATGCAGAGACACACAAACACTAAATAAAACCATTATAGAATAAAATAAAATAAAGATTCTAATTTCAAATTTCCTTTGTAAGGCCATAATTAGTAATTATTTTCATCCAGACATCAGTTTCTAATCTTCAAAGCAGAGAAAGAGATGATTCATACCTTGCTTCACTTGTAAATCTGATTGTAAAGCACAAAACTGGCATCAGGAAAGACAGTTTGTGTAAAATATAAAACATTCAATAAGCACAAAGTGGAGCCTTTCAGAGCCATTTCTGTCCCACAGATATTTAACATTTTAAAAAGGCAGTATCAAAATATGTATTTATTTATGACGTTTTGTTGACATAGTATGAGAAAATGGACTCTCTTTTGTAAGTCTCCATTCCTTTGCAAGTAATTTTGAGTTTACATACTGGTGGTCCTGGCTTCTAGAGCACTGTGTTCATAAGTGCACTGGCTTGCCCATCTCTGTGCATTCACTCTGGCATCATTGCTCCATTGCTAAAGAGAAAAAAAAGAAGATAGTCATAGAATAACTCAAACATCAGAGCCACATGATCTTTGCAGACAGGCTAATATCATTGCAAAATATCTGTAGGCATCTTCTGATTTTCATCATAATCAATAAATAATATGGTATATGTCTATATTTTTGTGTTCACATATATATTATCAACATTTATATTGGCATTTATAAATAAGTTTATTTTTGCATATTTCCTCCCCCTATCTTCCTGATCCTGCCCATCCTTCCATGCATGGCCCACCCACAGCCTCTATTTGATGTCACACATATTCTCTTTTTTTTTGGGGGGGGGGGCGTTCGAGACAGGGTTTCTCTATGTAGCTTTGCATCTTTTCCTGGAACTCACTTGGTAGCCGAGACTGGCCTCGAACTCACAGAGATCTGCCTGTACACATGTTCTATTTCCTTCTACTTTCCATGCCTTCTATAATCCCTTCCCATCCCCCAACAGTGATCTTCTTACTAGTTTCATAACCTATGTCCAAAGTTACTCCAACTTGTATATGGCCATATATATATATGGTACATGTATATATATATGTACCAAATAAATACAAATAGTCTATCTTCCCAAGGCCACCAAAAATGCTAAACCTTTAATGGTCTAATGTCTTAGTGAAATCACAATAGGAATCCTTAAAAATTGAGTAATTGCTGTAGAGTGAGTAGCACTAACCATGTTGATGTACTAAGACTATTTTTACACCTGAAAGAAGTTGCCTCATTAATCCTAGCTTCATTTTTTCCCTCATTAAATGAATTTACGAGACACAAGGATGTTGGTTCTGGATCTAGAGAGTAGACTATTTAGTTGAAAGGTCACTGGACCTTAAAGGGGAAATGTTCTGACCCTGATTAGAAGAGAGAAGAGTGAGCCAAAATAACATCGTGGCATTTCACTGGAGACCAAACTCAAAAGATTTGATTTTAGTTCAGTCACTATAATTGATATAGCTCCCTAATACCAATAAGTCACTGTTATAGAAGAAATTTAATAAATTCTACTCTGATCATTGCACAGCTAAAGACATAGAAGTAGAGAACCAACTCTGATATAATGGGCACACACCCACGCACATGCACATAAACAAAACAAATACATTTGTGTATTTTTTTAAGAGAAGCTAGAATAGAGGCAGACACTCTTAAAGCACACAGGAGAAGCCAGATGCTATCCTCAGGCTCCAAACACAGCACTCCAAATGCACTGCCCTGTTGTGAGCCCTCACCATCTTTAGTAAGTCACTACCAGGTGGAGAAACCATTCTTCTCAGTTGGTTGTGCTTGTTTACGATCTCTTCTTGGACTGACAATTTAGTGGTTGCTAAATCCTCAAAATTTTTATTCTGAAAGAAAATAAAATTAAAGTCATGTTAGTGTACATTAATGGCACAGCCATATCTGAATTTAATGGCAGAAGTCATAATGCCAGCACAGCTGCTTGACAAAGATCTAGCAAAGCTGAGCCGCATGATGGCTGTCATGCCACTTTTGGTTTTCATCTCCACCTGTTACATACTTGCAGCACTTTAAATATTTGTACAACTTGAGGATATTGGGTTGATGGAAAATTCCTTATGAATTATTTATGCATTCTCCCAGGAATTCTGCTTCTAAGCTTATCCAGGAAAGTCCTTAACATTCCCCACACACAATTTGAGGGAGATACCCTTATCTACTTGAATTTGTTCCTTATGCCTTGGAGGTTGTGACACATAAAGAAGAAGCCAGAGGTCACTTCATGAGGCTATGAGACATTCTTGAAACATCTGTCCCTGCACTTACACTGGAAAAAGATATTCAAAACAAAGTAAAATTAGAAAGGTCAAGAAGATTTAGTGGGCTAGAGGAATTGCCCACAGTTCAGATTACAAGCTTCTTCCCACTGTACACCCAGACAATTATGTCACATACAACTCTGCCCTACATAGAGACATGCTGATGAACAAAGTATGAAGTGGAAAGAGTATAAAAGAATGAGATATTAGGACCTCCCTCTGTTAGAAGTTAGCTCATGTAGAACCACTATAATGTCATATGACCAAGAAACAACAGAATGCCAGGATTAGACATATAGACCAATTCTATAAGGATATTAATGTGAACATTGATTGTATTATGCCAGAATTTAAATAATAACTGCAGCAGTTTTAGCCTGAGGAATTTTCCTGGGCACTCTGATCATTAAAAGTTAATAATACATTGATTGAAACATGGCAAAATGCCCAGGGTGTTTGAAGATTTTGTTTTGGCCTAGTGTCCTTGAAGCAACCAAAACAACCAACCTGAGCACAGGCTGTCATATGCCTCTAAATTCTCAAAAATTGGGTTATGGGTTAATGATTAAGAATGATAACTCTGCTTATTAATGATATCAAAACTTGAGGGGAAATGATTGGAAATGATAACTCTGTTCTGTCATAGAGAGAACTCTACCTAAAGAGGTTTTGTTTCCAAAGACAAAATATATGGCTTCTGAGAAAGCCGTTATTATTTTCTGCTTGTTATGCTACCTTGCGTGGTAGCTAAAAATTCCATGAGACAACAGTGTGCTTATATTTTCTTAGCAGGAATTTGTGCAGATTTAAACTAAATCACACTAGGAACACTGAAATGTGAGAATAAAATGTTTAAGGGTTTGTTTTGGATAGAAATGTGACCTAATAATTAATTACAACACCACAGAGTAAAATGAAAGAAACAACAATAAATGACACTTAGAGATGAACCAGTTCTCCATGGTAACTCTCAAAGAAACCTTCCTTCCTTCATAAAACATGGCTTGAATCTCTCTGCTATTAGATCTTGAAAATTTAAAAAGAAGTATCAATAGACCAAAGAGAGAAGGCAGGAAGAAGGGATGAAGGGAGGGGATAATAGATGGTTCAAGGTGCCTTAAAATACAATCATTTTAGGAAAGAATCTGGTAAGGCGAACAACTTTAAAGAACACCTAGATAATTGTCTCCATGTTACTAATTTGAGTATGGTAACAAAAGACATATAATTTATATTCCAAAACAGGTTTAACCAGATATTTTCACTCCATAATTTTGAGGAACTCTAGTAATCTTCAATGCAGAAGCCAGAGAAGAGAATGAAGGCTACAGCAATGACCAATGCTTCTAACTTTTAGTAGCTTTTCAACTAAGGGGAGAGAGTATTTTTCTGGTACTATACATTCCATCATTAAAAAAAGTGACTGAGTTTCATCTGGGATTTGCTAAGTATGAGAATATATTATAAATAATAAATACTTGGATCATGTACATACTTATTTTTGCATAGTAGATATATTAAACACTCTGGTGTGTGTGTGTGTGTGTGTGTGTGTGTGTGTGTGTGTGTTTGTATTGCTGAGGATCAAAGTGACTTACTCCACACTCTGGCCTTCTAGTTATCTAAATTGTTCTGAAAAGACACTAAAGCTTACCATACCTCATAGTCATCTTGAGGAAGGGATGGGGGCAATACAGCAATCAGGAACAACAATAATGTGAATAATGTCATGTCTAGAAAACAAAGGAAAGGAAAAAGGTCTGCATTTGAATGTTTAGTACATGGAGTTCTGAGTAACACAGAAGGTATGGAGGAAGTGATGAGAATCATTTCCTAGATTTACTAACAATATAACAAGGAGGACATACTATTTATATCATCAAAATGAATAAAATCAACTGAGGAATCCTACTGCCAGCTGGTGCAATAAGAAATAAATCAAAGTACCTAATGAAGCTCTCCAAAGCATGCACCTATGAGTGCTCCAGGTGATTAGTGTCTCCTCCCCTGTCACACTCTAATCCATGGAGGTCCTCTCTTCAGATTCTAGAAATTTAGGAATTCTTCATTTGTCCATTCAAGAGCAGCAAAAGCATCCAACTATTGCCATGGCCGGGCAAGACTACGATATGATATATCCTTGTTGGATATTTTAAGCTCTGCCTACTCTATTGTATGATGTTTGTTTGTTATTCATTCATTAAAAGTTTTTCTTTTCTTTTTGAGACAAGATTTTACTATGTAACCCAGTCTAGCTTCAAGCTTACAACTTTGCCTCAGAATCTGAAGCACTGAGACATATCTGTACATTACCACACAATTCTGTCATATTTTTACATCAATGTCCATAACTTGGCTCATGTGTACAATGTATTAACACATTTATTGTCAAAGTCTGGTCCATAATACCAAGACTGAACCTTGAAAATCTTAAACCTTCAGCATCATATTTTACATATAATGGTAAATGTATGATAAATAAATGTCATGTCCAATAACAGGGAAACCATTTAAATAATTTGAAACACATTCTTTTATTAAGGATATTAAGTAAAACACACACATGCATGGACACACACTTTATATATATATATATATACACACACATGTATGTGGATACCTGACCTGAGGCAGACATTAGGTGTTCCCAGTTGCTCCCAACCTTATAAGTTGAGACAGGATCTGTCAGGGAGCCCCGAACTCACCATTTCAGTTAGTCTGGCTACAAAGCTTGCTCTGGCTAATCTCTTTCTCTACCTTCTGCCTCCAATGAAGTTATTAGCATGCAGTCACACCCACATGGCTTTTACATGGATTCTGGTGATTTAAACTCTGGCACTCATGTTTGCATAGCAAGTGCATTTTCTACTGAGACAAACTGCCAACATCTACAGCTGGATTTTAGTGATTTCTCCTAACCAGAAAGAAGTCTGTCTTACTCTACAATTAATAAAGACATATATATAGACGGATGCAATGCATAAATAGGTAATGTTCAAGAAACTTTGCTAAGCACCCTTTGACCCAATGTAGACACACAAAATAGCATAGACTATGTTTGGTGTCACTTGTTATGTGACTCTCTATGGGCTTCGTTTAAAACTCATAAAATCCTAGCAGTTAGATACTGTGACTCAATATCCCACTTTACACATGAATAATATCAGTGTTAGAGATTTAATGCTGACACGTCATAAGAATTTTGGGAGCACATCTGAAATCTCAGTACTGGCTCTGTGGCGTCAAAGCATTCAGTTCTGAGAGCCAGAGGCTCCGGTGATTTAGAAGATTGTGTAGACAAGGAAATATGTCAATCGAACTCCAGCAGAGGTGCCTGGGGTGAGTGCATTACTGGAAGAATCACATGGTAACCAGTCACATTCTTCTGAGTATCTACTGCAAAATTTTGTAAATTCCAATGTCATATTCAATCATCACTCAGTTTGCTTTGTTGTGTTTCTCTGATATATGAAGCAGTTAGCACAGAACATAAATTCTATAGAACTGCTAGAAGTTATTGTGGACACAATCTAGGCAATATCTTGTAAGAACAACAGTGTTGTCAGTTCCTGAAAAGCATTCCTTTTTATGTTTTCATTTCAAAGAATAAATACCCCTGCTTCTTTGAACTTGCTAAGCAGTAGCACTGGAAATCTGAGCTATGCCTGTTCTACAATACTTGAAATTTCTGACATGCACTTATGTAACTTACCCCTGTTTTTTGTAAAATGAGCTGTCTCTCCTGAATGATTGAGGTTTACCAAATAGCAGTCTATTATCAAATAGCTCTTGGAATTGACACTTATCATAACTTTGACTGATTTTTAATACAACATCACAAGTTTAACCAGATTGGCAGACTCTGTAAATTCAGATGTCGAATCGTTGAGTACATTATTGAAACACAGGAAGAAAAGTATCAATAACTCACTTTTGGAATTACAATCTTCTCCAAAGTCATATAATTCCCTATTAATTGATATTAAGTAGTATCATAATATCCTAATATTCTCCAGAACCATTTCCTATCTGACCCAAACACAAATATCTATGAGGGAAACTGCTTTGTCATATAAGATATCCACACAATTTATACATGTACAGAACCTACAAGCTACCTGAGTATATTCACCTATGATCAGAATAATGAAATATTTTGTTTTCTGCTTGTCTTGAGTGTATTTTATGGACCAGATATATATTCTGATGATCACCAATAACACATTTATTTCAAGATCAGTGCTATAATGTTGAGTTGGACAATTTAAATAATTAGCAAGGCTATCTTCTCATCCATAATCTAATAATATCTCCATTATTGCACAGAAAATTTCTTACACTCCTAAATCATAGTTCTAATAAAGGTACCTCTGATATAACTACTTTAGAAAGTCACAGACATTATTTCTGATTTTACTATAAAGAAATTCATTCCAATATCTCTTTAAAAAAGCAATTTATGGTAACAAATAAGATACTTATATCATGTATACTTAGCTTTAGAGTTTAAGTAAAAACAATTGTACTCAATAAATGTATCATTAGGGTTCTGACAACAGTCCAGATGGGCAATCACTAATTACAACATTTTGCTGCTGATGAGTTATAAATGCACAGGCATCAGGAGATTCATCTTCAAATAAAACAGTGCTATTTACTAGTGGTGTCCAAGCAGAATAAAGTGTTTGTTTGCTGGAAGAAGAAAGGTGGTAACAGACGAGAGTCAGAACTGTCTATCTGTACTCTACCTATTTCCTGCTTTGACACAATCTGATTGTGTAAGAACATCTTGGATAACAAGGTATGACACAAGATCTGTGATGGTAGATTTGTGTAGCTGGTCATCTAACTTAAATTTTGACATCATATGGTGACTCTGTATATGGCTATCAGAAACAAATTATTAGAGAAGTTTACTAGCTCTTGAGTGCTCATCTAATGTTATAATGTATCTATATATTTGTCAGTAGATGCCCTAACCAACTCATTTTCATCTTATCAGAGCTGTATTTCTTTCTCTCTTTTAAGGGGGCTGCAGAGACGCCTCAGTGGTTAAGAGTAACTTATGCTCTTACAGACAACATTGAGTTCACTTCCACCCATGTCATTTGTCTTACTACTGCTTGCAACTCCAGCCTCAGGGACCTGACACCTTCTAGTCTCACTGAACACTTTATTCACATGCATATACCTCTACACAGAAGCAAATATATACATATATGTGCATAATTTTAAAAATCCTTTGATAATAAGTGTTAGATTATATTATTCATGATCTCTAGAGAATTCAAGATGTCTTCACAAAAATCCAAAGCATCTCTGATTATTTGTTGGACCATATAGATATAGAAAATAATTGTGTCCTTTACCTTTGTAAATTCAATGTGATAGTGCTTTACACAGTATATTGGTAAAGAATCCCAGAGCCCTCTGATATTTTTAAGATCCCTAGTATTAGCTTTTATTTTCTGGTCGAATGAAGTTGAACACATATTGAGCAACATATCAAATTGCTATCATTTGAGTATTAAGATCCACACAAGGTTTCATGATTTCTAAGCTTGTTTCGACAACATAAAGTAAAAGCAGGATACACTAATAACAAGTTTCCTAGGCAATGATGTTAAGAAATCTTTTTTAATAAATAAACAAGAATAAATAACACAATCACAAGTAGTACATACATAGCACTGAGAGGCATTTGTGGGGCACATGCCTTCATATATATTGAAATATATCATACATAATTCAATGATCTATTCTCATTTTCTTATTTATCTTTAAGTTCACTGATTTATGTGAAAAAGATATACCAGGGGAAAGATCTACTCAACACATGTTTGAATTGTATTTAATAATAGGCTTGGGCTGGAGAGATGGCTCAGAGGTTAAGAGCACCTATTGTTCTTCCAGAGGTCCTGAGTTCAATTCCCAGCACCCACATGGTGGCTCACAACCATCTGTAATGAGATCTGGCTCCCTCTTCTGTGTACATAATAAATAAATAAATTAAAAAAAATAATAGGCTTACCTATTAGACACTGTTTCAGACAATCTTTAAAGGTCAGGGTGGACTTGACCATAAGAAATTAAAGGCTCACAGCTTGCTTAACTCTCTTTCATCAAGTCCACCTGTGTATTTTTTAACTATACAAATGAGAGCTGTGTGTGGTTGGTGCACAAATATAATGTAAGCACTCAGGAGGCAAAGGCAAGTGGATCTCTGTGAGTTTGAGGCCAGATCTACAGAGTGAGTTCCAAGACATCCAGAGCTACACAAAGAGAAACCCTGTCTCTAAGTAAATAAATAAATAAATAAATAAATAAATAAATAAATAAATAAATATAGATATACAAGTGAAATATGAGCTCTAATTAATCCTGAATCGCATTACCTTCGGATATGCTGTCTCTAACCTCCAGCTTTCTATGAAAGAATGTGTCAAGAACATGTTCAGAAGGGTCGCTATACTCACCCTGAAGGCTGCTTAATGGTGTGCAAAATTGTCATAAGCTTGAGATTTCTGTTCTCATGAACATTGGTGAAATTTTTATAATGATATCCACTTTAAAGTAAATGTGGGGAAATACTCTTTAGTTTACTTGTGATAAGATGATAGAGTACATGTCATCCATTGCCGTGTAGCAGTATTTTCAAGGCCTTTCTTTTTGTGTGTTGAATGCTTCTTTTCTTTTTTACCAGAATATAAGTACTCTACACTGTGGTGGTAATCTAATTGTACTGAATTATTATTTTGATTGTATGTTAATAAATAAAGTTGTCTGGGGGTCAGAGCTATTAGAGCCATAGCAAGAGTGTGGCGGTGGTGGCACACGCCTTTAATCCCATAAGATCTCTGTGTGTTCAGGGATATAGCCAGCATTGGAGACATATGCCTTTAAGACCTAGGGGGCTGTACATTCAGACAGTGACGAGGCAGTCATGTGTTTGGGTTTACAACCAATGAGAAGGCAGAACAACATACTATAAAAAAAGGAACCGACAGGAAGTAGGTCTCTTTTTGCGAAGCTGGGACAGCAGGAGGAAGGGTGAGATTTTAGCTCTGAGCTCTGACCTCTCGGCTTTCTCTTTTACATTGTTTCTGTGTTTCTTGTTTAATAAGACGGTTGGTTACATCTACACTACACTTCTGTGAATTATGAGAGAATAGGTTGACTTTCCTAACTAATGAGAAGTAACTGGTTTTGTGGAATTACAATAAATATCTGATATACTGAAACATAATTTCAAAAAAAGACAACCTCTTTACTAAAAAATGATAAATAAATGACAGGAATTGTTTCCCAATTCTGTTACTCCACCGCTAAGAAGTGTCCAGCAGGGCAATCTAAAATGTATAATCTGAGAATAATAGCATTTTTCTTAATATATAAATTTTCAGTGGATTTTCTTCCACAGTTTCACTGCATTTCCCATTTTACTCATTCAGAATCATTGAGTTACAGTTAGTCAGAGCATTTTCACATATTGGTTTAAATATGTAATCTAAATGATGAAGAAATCATTTTTATATTTACAGTTTTTTAATCCATAAAATTATGCTCATTAACCAGACTGAGAAATAAGTTCCTTCTCTGGGTGGATGATAACTGATTCAAGATACAAGATAGGCTTAAGTGCCTATACCACTAAATCACCTTCTATCATTTTTCTCAGTTTACAAATCTGTAGAGAAAACCACTGCACAAATGATATTTCTTTTTCTGTATTTTTTAGTACATAGATGCTAAACTATTGCTTGTAACTATTTAGGGGAAATAAGGACCCATGGTTTTTTGCATTTTGTAACTTGTTTGTTAATCTTTGATCTTAACTTTTATGCCTTTAAGCTCTGTTTTTTGCTAGTTTTAAAATTATCAGGAAGAACATTAAGGTCACTGAAGAAAACAAATACTACTTTCTGGATAAATAAGCTCCAATCAGCTGGCTGTCTAGTGGAACCATGTAAGCATAGCTCATATATTCATTTAGAAATACATACCAGAATGACTAATTTATGCCATATTGATATTTTCTCATCTATGATGAGAAAAGACATTTTTAAAATATAATAAGTCACAATAAATATCTGTGTATAGATATGTCTTCCACAGGATGATGAGACTTCCTGGGAAGGTGGCACTTGTGACCCAAGGAAATCACTTGATCAGAGCCATAGATCAACACTGTTGGTCAACACATACAACAGTCGAGGACACAGTCTTCTCAGAGTCCTTCTTCCTGCTGTTCTGTGCAATCCCTTTGGGATACGGAAACAGACTCTATGGTACTATGATATTTGCAGTGTTACAAAAGAACATATCACAAAGGTGATGAATTTTTAAGACAACTTATGCATGACTCACCCTTTATCATATCCAATGTTGAGCACAAACATGTTTTCAATAATGCATATTTTTACTGAATATCTAAATCAAGAGGAAATGAGAAATAAGAGGAGGGAGAAGCAGGCCAGTTTAGAAGGACAAGGAGGGAGGAGGGACAAATAACAGTAAGGATGTTTGAAAAAACTCTAAAGAATTATGTTATTTTGTGTTTTTCTATAATTGCATATAATACATATAAGCATATGTATATATGCATATACATATACACGCATATATACACACAACCTATATATATGCATATATATATACATATGTATATGAAACTTAATCATGCCAGTGAGGCTATAATACTCCCTCTAAGAGCCATAGATTATTTAACAGAAGCTGTAGTAAGAACCCTTCATTAGAAAGTTCTGTTGAATTTTTGCTTAGGGAATCCAAGTGAATCCTAAAACAATATAGACTTTTTGTTGTTTCCTTTTGATGCAGCCTAGAAGTTAAAGGTAAGTCCCTGTTTCTTAAGACACCACATGCTTCAGATACAGGGCTCTGTCTCATTGGCTCTCATCTGACAGCTTCCTTCTAGAAGTTGCTGTGCAAGGTGACAGTGGAGAATAGCAATCAGTAGTCCTAATCAGCTGTTCTGCCTATGAACCACAATAATGACAAGCATGGTAAGAAATCCTCAAAGGTTCATAGTAGCAGTCTTATGTAGGCTGTAACCAACAACATCTAATTGTACTTAATGAACCCTCAATAATGGGTAAATTATGCTTAGTACTAGAAACCTAGCCTAGTTAGAAACCCAGCGCTAGTTAGGTCATGGGTCTTAGAGGAGAATTTAACATCACTTTACTAGACCAGTATAATTCCTGCTTTGAAAAAGCACCAACTGTACAAATTGTTCAGAACTGCTATGGTATGAGTAAGGCTTATCTATGCCCTGCTGGGGACCAGTTTCAGCAGTGATCAGACTGGAGAAGGGTGGATGCACCAGGCAATATAAAGAAGTTGCACCAGACAACAGTTTGAATTTTTTTCTGAGTCTCTAGGATGATATTTGATACTGTGCTCAGGTGGCAGTATATAAAGAGAATATATATTGCCGGGTGGTGGTGGCGCACGACTTTAATCCCAGCACTCGGGAGGCAGAGGAGGCGGAACTCTGTGAGTTCGAGGCCAGCCTGGTCTCCAAAGCGAGTTCCAGGAAAGGCGCAAAGCTACACAGAGAAACCCTGTCTTGGAAAAAAAAAAAGAGAATATATGTGTATCTCTCTCTTCCCAGGGCCACAGAGTTTACTTTTTTATCCTACAACAATGATCACATCAGTCTATATTTGCATTTCAAAAGTAATGAATACATGACTATTTTCCCAATGTGAACCAAAACATCCTTAAAAAGACATCATCAAAAAATTCAAGGATCATAGTTACTGGAGCAAGTAGACAGAGTTTAACTGGGCTGGGTAGGAGAGTCCTTTAATGTTTTCTCATGGTCACTGATGCCAGACCATTAGAATATAAAAGGCTAATTTTTAACATAATAAACAAAACAAAAATTCTTATCAAATCATACCATAATCTATTTTAAACCATTGTATACAACCTAATTTATACATCTATGTAATTTCTACAACATTCCTGACTTTTTATTTTTATAATCTTCTAATGATTAACACATAATGTGAAATAATAATTTTTCTTGATACATAGTTTTCAAACTTGTATTTTATATCTATAAAAGCATTAATATCTTCACTACAAAATAGGCAGTAAATATTCCCAAACTCATTTGTGGGTTTTTTGTACTTTCCCAATCTTGATCTTCATCTCCATCTCTGCAGTTTAGTAAGAACATACTGTTCAGCCATTTCATCAGTATTAATACTTTCAAATGCATAGGTTTAATATTACTTTTCTCAATAAAGTTGTTCATCTTAACTCCTTTCCAACAGCATCTCAGACCATCAATATTTTGAGGGCAAAAATGAGCAAGTCAGTGAATCCTAAAACCACTACACAAATTACTTTATTTTTTAAGTAATAAAACTAAAGGAGGAAGTGGGGCTGTATCCACTCAACCAGAAACCGGACTTTGTCACACAGTTTCTATCCAAACACCAGTCCTACAGTCTCCTTAGCTAAGTGATGAGAACTGGAACTTTGTCACACAGTCTCCTTAGCCACACAACAGTCATACATTCTATTCAGCTAAACGGTGAGTGGAGCCACCATCTTCCCCTTTTTTATTTTTAGTAGATCCATTTGAAATTTCACTGACAGTGTTCTGATGCCTCATGCTAGTCATTGTAAGATGATTTGGAAAAGAAAAATAAGGAAGAAAATAAAAATTATCAATCCCAAATTAATAAAAAAAAAAATGGCCAAACAGTATTGGAACCAATGGCCTAAACGAAAGAAGTTGAGAATTCTTCAACTTTGGAAGAATCAATATGAGCTTTGCACATAACAGAAATTTTTTCAGATAGATTATGAAGATCCAAAGAAAAGTTTGAATAATCCCAAACTCCCTTAAGATGAGCTTGAATCCTGTCCCAAGAATGTTCTGAAGCATTGTATGATAAAGGAGTATCACAAATCCAGTGGTTTTGTGAGTGACATTCCACTGATAATCTAACCTTAATATTTTGAATTTGATTTCCTATATAAACCATTGCTTCTTCCAAAGCATTAAGTCTTTCCTGAATACCTCAATCTATGTGTTCCTGAATCAAAAGGGCAATAGAAACATTTTTTTGATAATTTATTCACATGATGAGCTGCATGAATATGTTTAACCAAAGGAGCAGTAGAAAAAACTAAACTAGCTGCAATAGCAATTAATGCAGTAACATCTAAAATTAATGTTACCACACAACGTTTACCTCTGCAGAAAGAATATACAACTTTATTCATAACCTGTTACCAGGATTAGCATACCAATTTCCAGTAATATTAACAGGAAGTACAGCAAAATGTGGCTGGCCTAATATAACAAATCCTCATCTGTTACATTAGAAGTAATACAATTGGGACCTGGATTACTGAATGTACCAGACTCTGCTGACTCCCCATGGAAGACCTTGACTTTGAGGAGGTGGGATTCGGGGATGGATAGGGTGGGGAAGGCTGGAGGGTGGGAAGAGGGAGGAGGGGGATCTATGGATGATATGTAAAGTAAATAGAAAATTTTGTAGTAATAATAATAATAAAGAAGGAATAAAATTAGAAAGTACTTAAAGCTTAAAAATTATTTTAAATGAACTATTGTTATTTTCCAAAATATATAAAGAACCAATGGATTCACTATGTAAAATTGCATAAGGAGCTCCAACATAGGCATCTCTTGAATATTTGTATCTAACATTACTGGATAACACCTAAGCAAAGGTTCCCCTGCTCTGTCAGCTTCTCTAACTGCAGCAGCAAAACCTACAGGCTCCTTTTCTATTTTTGGCCTCTTTTTAGGTTTCCTTTGAAAAGGAAATACTGAGGTGGGCAATCCTCCTTAAAACTTTAAGTTTCTTCTTACTCTCAGTCACTTTCTGTTTGAAAAGACTCTCCATTCTTCTTATATCATTTCTCCTCATTACTAACCTGCTTTCCTAATGGATCTTTAAAAAGAAGAGGAGCAATTGATTTATTTTGAGGAGAGTTTTCTGTAAATTTTTTACATTTAGGTAAATCCCCAACTTCCACTGGAGTCAAAGCCTGCTTTATTAGTGACCAATAAGCTAAAGCATCTACAGGCATGCCTTGTGGCCCATTGGATTCATACCAAAATCTAATCTTCTCCTACTTTATCCCAACTATCAATTTTTAGGGATCCTTGATCAGGAAACCAAGAACTAAACTCATGCACAAACTGTAAAATCTCACAAACTTGGTTGTCATCAACTTTTATTCCTTTCTCTTTCAAGTATGTTTTAAAATATCAACAAAAAGCCTCTTAGCCTCAACCTGTCCCATTGTATTAATTTTTCTTTTCTCTTATATACTCTCCTAGGCCTATTCAATGACCAGGAGATCTTTATTAATTCTTTCATATTACCCACTTTCACCCAGCCCACCTTTTTGACAAGGAGTCAGCAGCACCCTTGTGGGATTCTCTCTACACCAGAAACATCTTATTAATACTTATCCTACTTCAAGTCTCCTGTTCAGGCACCACTTATGCTGGGTACCAGCTGCAGCAGAGAACAGGACTGGAGAAGGATGGATGGAGCAGGTGATAGAATTTGTGCTGGACAGCAGTTTGAAACTTTTCTGAGGCTCTAGGGATATTTTCTTTGATATTGTGCTCGAGAGGCAGTATATAGAAGAGAATATATGCCTCTCTCTTCCCAGAGCCACAGAGGTTTTTTTATATATCTTACAACAATGATTACATCAGTCTGTATTTGCACTTCAAAAAATATCGAATATGTGAATATTTTCCCAACATGAACCAAAATGTCCTTAAAAAGTCATAATCATAAAATTCAATGATCACAGATCCTGGAGCAAGTAGACAAAAAATAACTAGGCGGGGGAGGCAAGGCCTTTAATGTTTCCTCATGGTCACTGTTGCCAGACAAATGGAATCTAAAAAGCTAATTCTTAACTTATAATAAGCAAAACAAAAATTCTTATGAAATTATACTATAATCTATTTTAAACTTTCGTATATATCCTAATTTATACACCTGTATAATTTCTGCAACATTCCTATCTTTCTTATTTTTATAATTTCCTAATGATTAATTCATAATGTAGAATCACATCCTTTTTCTTGATTCATAGTTTTCAAATTTGCATTTTATATCTGTAAAAGCATTAATATATTCACTACAAAATAAGAAGAAAATGTTCCCAAACTCATTTGTGGGTTTTTTTGTACTTTTCCAACTTTGATCTTCTTCTACATCTTCACGGTCTAGTTTGAACATTCTGTTCAACAATTTCATCAATATTAATACTTTCAAATGCGTAGGTTTTATATTACTTTTTCAATTAATTTATTCATCTTATTTCCTTTCCCAAACCATTGGAGACCATCAATATTTTGAGAGCAGGAGGGAACAAGTCAGTGAATCCTAAAACCATCCTACAAATAATTATAGTTTTTATGTACTAACAAAAGAAGGAAGTGTGGCTTTGTCCACTCAACTGTTAATAGCAAAATACTTTACATTGATATGGATTTTGTTTATTGATATAAATTTAAGGTCAATTTTGTTATACTGTATGTATATTTCTACTCTTGCTTAAGTTATTATGTTTATGTAATTCATTTAAAATTGTATTGTATAATTAAGAAATACAGATTAATATTTAGTCATCTATCATAATCAAACTTATAGCCTTGTTAAATATTCTAGATATACAAAGATATATTTTAATTAGGTACTGTGGATGATTGATTGATAAATAAAATGCTGATTGGCCAGTAGCCAGGCAAGAAGTATAGGCAGGATAAAGAAAGAGGAGAATTCTGGGCACAGGAGGGCTGAGTCAGCAGATGCTGCTAGCTGCCACCATGAGAAGTAGATGTTAAGATACCAGTAAGCCATGAACCACATGGCAACTTCTAGATTAATAGAAATGGGTTAATTTAAGATATAAAACTAGATAACAAGAAGCCTGAGCTATGACCATATAATTGTAAGTAATATAAGCTTCTGAGTGATTATTTTATAAGTGGGCTGTGGAACTGCAGTGGTTTGGCAGAACCAGAGAGAAACATTCCAGCTACAATTAGGTAGGCAATCTACATATACTTCAAAAACCTAAAGTTATGGCATTTAAAATATTTTAAGGACCTAGACTTTTCTGGACAGGGAGACACGTCTGCTCCTGGCAGCACAAATTACTTCAGAAAGGTTGATGGTCATTGAAGAAACTCATTATAGAGTTTGCTTACAATGTGGAAAAGGCTAGCCATTTGGGCAAGGAACTGCTCTTGCCTGGACTGCTTGATAAACTGGACATGCAGGACCCAAAGGAAGGTGATCAATGAACTTTGCCAAAACAAGATGAGATGGACCTTCAGGTTCCTACTTCACAGAAGAAAAGGCCAGACATTCTGCAGGACACAGTGAAAAGTGACTGATCAACTTTGCCATTAGGCAAAACAGTTCTTTAAATTTCCTGCTTCACTGGAAAGTCTGCCAGATACTCTAGGTACATAGGCTGCTGAAGGATGCCCCAATGTTACAAAAGCACTTTAGAGAGTATCCAGGCAGCTGCCTCTCTCATTTCTTGCATGCTTTAGAAGTTGCTTACAATGCGCTTCCTGTTTTACATTATTATGACATCTTGGATGGAGTTGAAGACTGGGTCATTATAATTATAGATTTCTTTAATTATGATAAGAGATAAATTAGATATAAAACTCTAGACTCACAAAAATAAGGCGGATGATAGAATATTTTCATTAATTTTACCAAATCCAAATAGACTTTAGATATTGTAACTGTAATTCCTTCTTGATAACTGTTTTATGTCATTTTCCTTTATTAAAATGAAAATCTTCCTTTTTGATTAGACAGAAAAGGGGAAGTGTTGTAGAGTGGTCTTTCTGTAGTCTGTGAATACGTGTTGCTACCCTTGGTTAAAAAAGAAGCTGCTATGGCCTATGGCAAGGCAAAATAGAGCCATGCAGGGAATCAAAGCAGAGAGACAAGGAGAAAAAGGCAGAGTCTGTGGATACAAGATGAAATGGAACACAGGTAGCACCATAAAGCCCTGTGGCAAAACACACATTCATACAAATGGGTTGGATTAAGTTGTATGAGCTAGTTAATGATAAGCCTGAGCCATAAGCCAAACAGTTTGTAATTAATATAAGTCTCTGTGTATTTACTTGGGACCATGCAGCTGTGGAACACAGAAAATCTTCAATCAACAATGAAAGAAATGCAAATCAAAATGATTCTGAGATACCATCTTATGCCTAAGTGGGAGAGTATGTTGAGTAAGAGGGTTACTCCTACAATGCTGGTGGAAATGCAATCTTGTGCAGCCAATCTTGAAAATCAGTATGGTGGTTACTTAGAAAGTTGGGAATCAACCTACCTCAAGTACCAGCAATACAACTCTTAGGCATATACCCAAAAGATGCTCAACCATACCACAAGGACACTTGCTCAACTATGTTCATAGCAGCATTATTGATAATAGCTAGAACCTGAAAACATCCTAGATACCCCCAAACAAAGAATGGATAAAGAAAAATTGGTGCATTTGCACAATGGAATATTACTCCACAGCTAAAAAAAAAGTGACATCATGAAATTTTTAGGCAAATGTATGGAACTAGAAAAAATTATCCTGAATGAGGTAACCCAGACCCAGAAAAGCAAACATGTTATATATTCACTCAGAAGCGGATATTAGACAAAAAACCAAGGATAACCAGGCTACAATCCATAACCTCAGAGAAGCTAGGTAAAAAAGGACCCTAAGGGGGACACACATGGATTGTCCCAGGATAGGAAATAGTTAAGATCTCTTAGGTAAACTGGGACAAGGGAACAGGGGAGTGGTTTGGAACATAAGGGATCAAGATGGCTGAGTTGGAGGAGGGACAGAGAGGAAGAGCAATGTATAAGATATCTTGACAGGAGAAGCCATTATGGGGTTAGGGAGAAAACCGGTTCTAGGGAAATCCCCAGGAACCCACAAAAAGGACTCAAGCTAAGACTCCTAACAAACAGTGGAAGGGGTGCCTGAACTAGCTTTCTCCCCTGTAATCATATTGGTGACTACCCTAATGGTCAACATAAAATCTATATCTGGTAACTTGTGGAAGCAGATTCAGAGACCCATGGCCAAACACTGGGCAGAGCTCCTGGAATTCAGTTGAAGAGAGCAAGGGGGATTATAGGAGGAAGGTGTTCAAGATCATGGTGGAGAAAAACACAGACAGCTGATCTGAGGTAGTGGGAGCTCATGGACTCTGGAATGACAGCTGTGGAACCTGTGTGGGATGGAACTAGGCCCTCTGAATGTGAGTGACAGTTGTGTGGCTTGATATGATGTCGGGGCCCATGGCAGTGGGATCAGGTCTTATCCCAGGTACATGAAGTGGCTTTTTAGAGCCCATTTCCTTGGGTAGGATACCTTCCTCAGCCTTCATGCAGCAGGGAGTGACTTGGTCCTCTTCCAACTTGGTATGCCAGCCTGTGTTGACTCACCAAAGGAAGCCTTACCCTATGAGGAATGGATGGGGGGGAGGTGGAGGACAGTGGGAGAAGAAGAAGGAGGGGGAACTGTGGTTGCTATGTAAAATGAAAGTAAACCTTTTAAATAAATTTATAAAAAGAAAATTGACAGTGACCCTGACAAAAAAAACCACACAAAGAATCAACAATGAAAGAAAATTGCAAAACAATTTCCTTTATGTACATAGATGCAAAATGCTCTATAAAATTCTGCAAACCAATTGCAAGAACACATCAAAAAGATCACTCACCATGTTCCAGGAACCATGGAGTTGGCCTGGCCTAGTTGCCTTCCAGGTATTTCCAGGTTATAATCAGGCGCTCCTAAGGGCATTGTCAGTTTTTCAGTTCCTGAGAAACCAGACTTCCTCAAGCAGTGAAGCATTCAGGCCACTCTGTGTTTTTCTGTGTGTCTCATAGAAGTAAAAGAATCATGAAAGATTGACAACATTTTTTCCTAGACATTAACCTTTGTACCATGCAGAGCATAGAAATATAACTGTATCCTGGCAACTACAACTGTATTAATCCTAGCAATTTCCACTATATGTATTTCTGAGAAATGTATAAAAAGTCTGATTTCACCCCATAAAATTGTCACAGCCTCATTCTTGCTGTAGTACCTCCATGCCAAGCCTATTCTAATTTCTTGATGAACCATATCTCATAACTTTGGCCAGTTACTAAATGTGGGGTATTGGTGAAATTATTAAGGCCACTCCATGTAGTTAAAAAGGATATTTATTTAATGGCGTAACTTACAAATTAAGGGATAGTTAGGTCGTGGGGTCTGAGGAAGGTGTATCACAATCCAGCAGTGTTCTCTGGAGCTCTGCTTGGTCCACCTCCACCGTCCAGGGTCCTGGAACAGAGAGAGCACTGGACTATCCAGATCTCGGGTCTCCAGGTGCATCCCTTGGCCCCTGCCTTGTAGGCGTGACAGTTGCCAAAGTCTCAATGGGGGTTGGAAATTCCAGATCAAAGCTGAAATGGCTACCCACTACAATGGGGCACTTGAACCATGCTCAAATAGACTAAATCCCAGAGATGCAGGGATGGTTCAATATACAAAAATCAGAAATGTATCCCACTATGTAAACAAACTGAGAGAGAAAGAACACATGATCATCTCATGAGATGCAGAAAAGGACTCTGACAATATCCAAAACCTGTTTATGATAAAAGTCCTAGGGAGATTAGGGATACAGGGACACATCTCAATATAATAAACGTAGTTTTCAGCAAGCCCAAAGCCAACATCTACTTAAATGGAGAGAAATCAAAGTAATTCAGCTAAACTCAGGAACAAGAAAAGTTTGTACACCCTCGCCATGCCTATTCAATGTACTACTTGAAGTCTTAGCTGGAGGGTTATGGCAAGTGAGGGATATCAAGGGGATACAAATTGGAAAGGAAGAAGTCCTCACATTCTGATAAATTGAATTTCATTGAAGACACAGACATATATCCACATACCTATGGACACCTGAGTTTTGATAAAGAAACCAGAAATACAAAGTAAAAAGACTGCAATTACAATAAATTTCAATGAACTTTATGGCTGCAAGCTGAAAAAAGCAAATAGATCCATGTCTATCAACTAGCAGAAAACTCAACTCCAAAAGGATCAAAGACCTCAACACAAAATCAGATACACTGAACCTGATAGAAGAGAAAGTAGGGAATACCCTTGGACTCACAGGAAAAACACAGGAGAAGACTTCCTGAACAGAACAACCATAGTACAGGCATTAAGATCAATAATTAATAGATGGTACTTCACAAAACTGAAAGATTTCTGTTAAGGACACCATCATTTGGAAAAAATGACAGCCTACAGAATGGAAAAATATTTTCTCCAACTCGATGTCTGAGAGAGCAAATACATCCAAAATATATAAACAACTAAACAAACTTGCTTTCAAAAAGCCAAATAACCCAATTCAAAAATGGGGTACAGATCTAAATAGAAAATTCTCAATAGAATAAAACAAAATGGCTGAGAAATACTTTTTAAAAAAAAGGTTCAATAGCTTTAGTAATCAGAGAAATGCAAGTCAAAACTACTTTGAGATTCCATCTTATACATGTTATATGGTTAACATGAAATACATGTTGGTGAGGATATGGAACAAGGAGATTCCTCCTCCATTTCTGCAAGGAGTGTAAAGTGGTACAATCACTATGAAAATGAATATGGTGTTTCCTTGGGAAAATGGGGCTCAATTTACCTCAAGACCCAGTTGTACCATTCCTGGTCAGATGCCCAAAAGGAGGCTCTATTCTTCCACAGAGACATTTAGTCAACCATGTTCATAGTAGCTTTATTCATAATAACCAGAAATTAGAAACAACCTAAATGACTGTCAACTGAAGAATGGATAAATATTACATTTACACAAAGGATTATTCGCTCTTTAAAAAAAATGACATCATGAAATTTGATGTCAAATGAATAGAAATGAAAAGAATCATCCTGAGTGAGGTAACCCAGACCTGGAAATCAAACACAGATTATATGGACTTATAAGTGAATATTAGCTGTTAGGTCAATGATAATCATGCTACAATTCACAGACCCTGAGAGTCTATGTGTGGTGATATTTTATTTGTGCACCCCTATAAAGCTTATCAGGGGATCAGAGGAAAAGTCAACCAGTATCTTGAACATAGAGGTTAGGCAGTGGTAGCACAAACCTTTAATTCTAACATTTTGGAGGCAGAGATCCATGTGGATCTCTGTGATTTCAAGGCCACACTGGGAATAGAGCCAAGTGTGGTGTCACATGCCTTTAATCCCAGTACTAGTTAACCATAGAGGTCTGGAGGTCTGGACAGGCAGACAGGAAGTGATAGAGCTGGGCAAAAAGAGTAAATGATGAAGCTGGGCAGAGAAAGAAAGTAACATGGCAGGGCACAGAAGGATATGGAGGCATGAGTATAGAGGAAGTAGCTCTCTCTTTGGCTGAGGATTTCCTAGAAGTAAGACGTGGCTAGCTTGCTCAGCGAAGTAACAAGAAGGGTTGTATGGGGGATGCACGGATCTCCTTGGAAAGGGGAATTGTATGAGTAGAATGGGTGTGGGTGGGAACAGGAACAGCAGTGATTGGGTTGGGCGGGGGGGATAGAAAGAGAGAATATGAAGAGTGGCAATTTGGGGGCATTTGGGGTGCAATGTGGAAATCAAGTCCAGTAGAAAGTCTCAGGTTTTTAGGAGGGTGACCCAAGTGAGGACTCCTGATAATGGCACCCCAAATGATGTAACCTTGTAGTTTTTACCTGTAAAACTGAGCTTGTAGAGGGGCGGGCACCTCCTCCAGCCTCCACTGTGTCGGGGTGCTCAACCAAGGTCCCTGCCATGGCTTGAATTGAAATAAACCTTGCTTTTGCATTTCGGTGAGTTCATGTCTCTGGTGGTCTCTTTGGGGGTCTCTTGCACATGGTACGACAATCACTACATCATGACAAATAAGAATTGGGTACAAGATATAGTTGATAACAAATTCAAACAGCAAATGTCCACCATCAAAAGCTGCGTAGGAAGCAGTACCAGACTATGAATCTTTCATCTGCTTTGAAGACTTCTGTGAAAAGAGTGTCAAGGAGATCCATGCTCTGAGGAAGATCTCAACACTTTCATAGCTTTCCTTTAAGTGCTCTACTTGGTATGAACAGTGAAAATTTAAGGGGAAAAATTCCCACCAGACCTCCAGAAGAAGTTGGTGGTGGTGGTGGGGTGTCCAGCAATTTCGAAATATAAGAGTAAATGGTGTTCTATTTACAAAGGCATGTCTTCAAGAAAAAGTGCTTGACCAGTCCCTTATCTGAATTTCCTAAATGCTTAAATGACTTGAATGTATATGAACATACAGCTCTGCCATGGTCCATGGCATATTACAGTAGATGACAACTTACATACATATGGTCAACCCACCAGATGAACAATTCTCTGATGAAGAAGCCTTATGAAGCAAGGCTTATGAGGACACAGACTCTGAAAACTGCTTGCTTCTGTCTATAACTTCTCATGTGCAAAAACAGTCATGGAAACTCCCCATTACCATGCATTTTCATGTAATGTGTACATGTAATCTCATGATTACATCTCAACTTTGGGAATTTATTCTGTGGACTGTCTAAGATGATTTCTTCTTAAGCTGTATAATTTGATGAATAGAAATAATATTATGATATCTTTGATAGCTTACGCTGACAGGAAAATAACAGTATACTCAGCTACAAAGACAGGTTATTACACAATTAGCTGATTAAAGACTCAGAGCAAATTCAAAATACACTAGCTGCCTTTGCAAATGAATTGCACAAGGACAGATTCCCAGGTGTCTGGTTGTTGACCCAAGGTCAGGCATAAAGCAAATTTAGGGCCAGTTCTTCCCTTGAGAAACTCTGGCTGATAACATTAAAGACATAACTCCCTGAACATATTCTCTCAGCAATTGACTCTCTGCATGAACTCCTAAATCTCAGTTTTATGAAAGAGGACTCAAAGTTCAGCCAACTAACTATTTATTCTTTAGGCCCTGGGATGCTTTTAAGGTCACTGTCCCTCAAGAAAATGTGGAAAACTTGAGTGCTATGTGCATCCTGCTGGCTCACCAGGGAGCTTGGCTGACAGCCAAGCATTGCTATGGTTATGGGAAGTGTAACATTTCAATCCAAGAAAAAACCATGTGATTTCATGTGTGTTATCAGAATGACTACTTCTTATTGCTTATTCCATAAATTAAATGTCACCCTCAAATGTAAGCTTTCTGTTTGGACTATATAGAACTGTGTAAAGAAAAAAAAAAGAAAGAGATTAGTATTTACACAATGAGCTATTTTAAAAAAAGATACCATCAAAACACATGTGTTTCTTGCCTAATACCCATCAGATAGAAGTTTGGTTCTTGCTGACATTGTGGGGTTTTTTGCATACCACAGGTGCGGTTTTGGAACAGGTACTCCCAAAGACTTTGATAGAGCTCAGACTTACTCTTCTTTTCAAACAGGAAAAAAGGAACATATGTTTGTCACTACAAGACCTGGACAAGACGGGGATTGTAAACATTTAGTAATAGATTGGGGGGGGGGTCTTCATAGGAACTGGATGCTCTCTAGGAAGAAATTGGCAGTTGAAAGCTGCTGAAGTGGGGAAATCATTGTCTTAAGTGGCTTAGCCATTGGTGATTACCTCTTCATACATATGATCATGTGTGTAGCCCTGGTTAAATCCAGTGAGCTCAAATACAGCATGAGACATGAAACAAGAGAGTGTATTGGGAAGTGAGTTTATAGTTCATGGGAGATAGAGGGAAAAAGAGAATCTGAGATCTGAGCATAATAAAAACGTATCATATACTTGGATAAAATTACCAAAAATAACATCAAACAAAAAACATATTATAGTTACTGTTTGTAATCACAATGTTCATAGTCTGATGCATAAAGCATTTCCATTCAAGTGTGTTCAGACTACAGATAGGAAGAATGGGAGGCCCATGATAATTTTACTGGGAATCCTGCCATGAAATGGCATGTACATTTAAGACAGTGGTTCTCAACCTGTTGGTCAAACTCCTTCGGGATTTGAACAACACTTTCATAGGGTTTGCATATCAGCTATCCTTCATATAAGATATTTACTTTATGCTTTTTAACACTAGCAAAATTACAGTTATGAGGTAGCAAGAAAAATAACTTTATAGTTGGGGTTCACCACAATATGAGGAACTATATTAAAGCATTGCAGCATTAGGAAAGGTGAGAACTACTAATTTAAGGAAAGAAAAGTTAGACCATAAGTTCTGAAGAGATGCTAGTTCCATCCACAACTTGTTCAGAACTCCTTTTCAATGCCTATAGGCAGAGAGACTGATTAGTTTAGTTTATTATATTTATTTTCAGTCTCCATTCCCCTATTACTTAACTAAATAGGACTTGAATGAGAACATAATAATGGGCACAGTGAATAGGTCACCAAGTGGCTCCTAGTTAACATCTGAAAGTCAATACAGTACTTACTAAGGTCAAGAATTCCTGAACATTGCTATATTTTGTTTTGTTCTGTATTGTTTTGTTTTTGTGGTTTTTCCAGAAAGGGTTTCTCTGTGTCCTGGAACTCACTCTGTAGATTAGGCTGACCTTGAACTCACACAGATCCACCTACCTTTGCCTCCAGAGTCCTTGATTAAAGACATGGGCCACCACTGCCTCCAGTTAATGAATGTGGAAATCAAACTGTCTTGATGTTGTCTAGATCTAGTTCCTTGAAACCTAATGGCCACACTCTTGAAACTTATTGGGTGGACTTGATGCTCATTAGCACAAGGGTTTCTCAGGACATTCAAGACACTCTATCATGTGTTGCATAACATTAGTCAGGATTTCCAATGATGTTTAGTCTTGGTAGAATCCCCAGAACATCATTTTCAAGATCTCTAAGATATTTCCTGTGACTTTGTCATAAACCTTGTTCAAGACAGCCTTGACATTTGTCTTGTCTTTGGCAGATAGGATAGACTATTTCTGAATCTGTCAGAAACCTGAAGTAGAAATGACTTTTCTCACAAGAATTATAGTTAGAAATATAAGGCCTAACCTTTGCATGTGCACTAGATTCAGTAAGATGGAATCAGCTGGGTGCTCATGGAATACCCAAGATTTTATAGGGAATACTTGCCTCCATATCATCTACATTTAGAGAGTTTGGCTCAGGGCAAGGGCAGACTTTCCATGCAGTACTAGGATTATTTCACATATTTGGGGTACATTTTTCTGGACTGCTCAACACCCAACTTTCAGATATTAACCCAATGAAATTCTTTCATTTTATTTGGGGAGAATAATTGATCTGCTGAAGGGATTCTCATTTGGTTCAGGTATTCTCATTTGGTTCAGGTTAGTGGTAGAAATGCAACTGATGAGCTATTAGCACTGGTCCAGACTTACACACTATCTGTAGAAGTGTGTATGTGAGCATCAAGTGCAGGTGTAGAACAGTGATTGTGAGTTATTGGAACACGATGTAAGTTGGATTTACACAGCAGTATGGTCGTCTATGGCTGAGAGCTATATTTTAAGCACATGTAAACAAATACAGTGTCATTATGTATTTTCTCTGATATTTCTAGGGAGTTATTTACTCCATCATAATAAAAGATTGATTTATTTAGATTCTTGGGGATTTAGCCTCATAGACCTCACCATAGAGTATGGCAATAGTCTACTCTCTGTATATATCTATCTCTTATTTTATGTTCCCAAGAAGAGGGACCAATAGTGAATGCTTGAACAAATAGAACCAACACACTTGCCAATTCCTTGTTGAAAGAGTGCACATGCTAACCATTTAAAACAGTGAATCACAGTATTTTATCTAAGCAAAAGCTGTCACTCCCATCCTATTTCTATTAAACTCAAAACCAAGTATAAAGAAAAATCACTTCAAAACTGAAAAATGAGTTTTCTTAGGAGAAAAAGCAACAAATTTTCTGTTTCTTATGCTATCCTGTTTTGTATATAAAATGTCTTCTGAAGAAATGTAGATGTTTTCTAATGGGTATTTTTGGAGCTTATAATAGGAGTCCCAAAATTTTAAAAAGTTACTGAGAATAATGTAGAAAATATAACATCTTAAGAGTTCAGGTTGAGTGGACAGTATGTCATCAAACTTAATTA
The DNA here is from genome assembly GCF_004664715.2 of Peromyscus leucopus. Lineage (NCBI taxonomy): Eukaryota > Metazoa > Chordata > Mammalia > Rodentia > Cricetidae > Peromyscus > Peromyscus leucopus. The sequence goes on from NC_051084.1 coordinate 64,441,296, forward strand.
GGAACCATGTTTATGTTACAGAAGGAGGAGGGGTTATAATTCTCTTGAGAGTAAGGCAGTCTTCATATGTTATAGAGTTTAATAAATACTTTCAGCTGTTGGTCCTCAGATCCAACTTAATTTGTATAAGGACCATTGCTAGCTGCTGGATTCCTCAGCCCCCACCTCACATTTGACAATGGGAACATTCCAATTGAAGACAATTTTCATGTCTGAACTCAACTCTTCATGCTGCACTGACTGGCATGCATCCCAATCCCTTTAATGTGCAATTTGATGTCTGGTTTGGATCATATCCTTGTACTGCACCTCCCTCAAATGTCCTGTTCCCACATGTCACTAGTGGGTACTATAGATGCCAGTGGTGAAGAGTGTAGCCTTACCTTTTATCTCCATAACCCTGTTTAGTGATCCTAGACCCCATGCAAATGCTGTTACATACCAGGCCCTCTGGACTGCTCTACTCTCAAGTAGTGTGCCATTTCACATAGTTGTCAGGTAGATCTGAGATGATTATCATTTTAAACTTACCATTCCTTCATTGAGCATAGATGACAGCAGCAGAGTTATGAGAAACAGCATCCCTGAGAAAGAAGCCATAGATGAAACCAATTAAAGAAAAAGGCCTAGTAGAATTAAGCAGTACATGGGACACAGACAGTAACTGATAGAAGTTATGCCAAAGCAACTTTGGCTGAAAATTTATTAACAATATAAAAAGGGAAGAGTTGCCATGTGGGCTCACAGTAGTGGCTATCTTGCTTCCAATAGGAACAATGCATAAACTAGAAAAGTTTCCTGATGTTCCCTGATGTGTAGTTGCATGTGTTGAGCAGATAGATTGATCTATGTATGTGTATAGGACAACTGAACTGATGGGGCCAGAAGTGGTAATATGTCTGACATTTGTGTTTTGTCCACCACCAAGTCAGCATACTTTAGATATGTCCATCATGCTTTAATGATTTCATGTCCAGTCTTCCTATGTACCCAAAGCTGCAGATGCATTGTTTATGTCAGATCCAATACATTCCTCTAAGCCAAAGCCTATGTCTAGAGCTTTAGAGAACCAGGTCTCCCCATGAACAGAAACATCGTGTTGTTAGTTGTAACCCTGGTTTATATCAGCAGTCCCACATTTGAGTCCACAGTTTGGATCCCAGTAGTTGAATCCTATGTAGCTATATTCCTTCCTGCTATTATGCCAGTGAAAATGCAATGTACATTGTTTAAATATTAGTAACTATTCCATAGCCATGACTCATGAGTCATACCAATATGGTTCATAGATCTTTGGCTGCTCTGAATTTTTCCTGTTTTTCCAGTCCGTGTCAGTTGCAATAGCAGTCCAGATATTGTATCATGTGCCATGTCATGGATATGATTCATCTTATTTACATCTTATTTACTCCCAGCAGCACAGAGTCATTCTACATGTTCCAAGACTTTTCACTGAGCACACCAAAATGTGGATTAAATATGAGTGACACTTAAAATTTCAATTCCCTATGATTTGTTTACCTTTTCTCTAATTAAAGGATATTTATCTGGTATTTACTCATCTCCAAGGAAACTTAAAGCTAACACAAAAATATCTTATTTTGAACTTGGAGTCAAATTTCCAAAATAGATCACCAATGTATAAAAATATCCATCTCTAGAACATGTGAGAAAATGCAGATATTAGTACAAGGCATAGTGTCGAGATTATTATATGCAATAAAATTTGATTTGCAAGAGAGGTCTCCCCCTCATAGACATCAATAAAAGTGCAGGCCTGGAAAATATCTTGGTTTATTTCTGTCACCACACATTTCGTTGTCATATTATCCAGAATGATGACATTCTTCTTTTTCTCTTGGTGAACTAGTAAACAATGAATTATATTGCAAGTGACAATGTTTTTCTTTTCTTTCTTTCTTCTTTTCTTTTCCTTTTTTTTTTTGGCACAATCTTTATTGTGATAACACCAGGAGTCCATTGCTTTTGAGGACCTCTGTGAACCTGCTGATTTTCTTCTCCATGTTCTTTTCTGCCTGTTTCTGTAGCCTTAATTAGCTGCTTTTTCCGATAGTGGATCTTGGCCTTTAACTTCCCTTTCTCTTCCAGAGTGGCTGTCATTGCCTGGTACTTTCCCATGACTTCATGAGCCAGACATCCCAGGTAAGCTAATTGCAGGAACACAAGGTTGTAAGGATGTGGAAGGTGCCCCAGTAGCATAAGAGTGAGCCAGAGAGCCCTAGAGAGTCTTTTAAAGGACACATCTCCTTATCCCCACACAGGAACTCTTCCTGGCAGCTGGTGAAATCTATTAGGGTAGTGCTGCAAAAGCTTTCTCCTAGAGTTAATGGAAGGATCTACAACCAGCTAGGAAATCGCTACTTATTTGAGGGCATGAATAAATCTATCCACACCATGTTCTTTCAGTCCATCCACTTTTATAGCTGAATGTGTTCTTCTGTCCTTCCTGCCACAATGTCAGGACAAATCTTTCTCACCCGCCTGCATTGCATTTGCTTGGACCCAAGTAAACACACAGAGGCTTGTACTATGTGTGAACTGTATAGCCAATAGCTCAAGCTTATTAGTGACTAGCTCTTACACTTCAATTAACCCATAATTCTTATCTACGGTTAGCCACGTGGCTTAGTACCTTTTGTCACTTGTCCTTCACATCTTGCGTCTTCTGTGTCTGGCTGGTGACTCGTGACTCGGCCTTCCTCTTGACAGAATTCTCCTTGTCTCCTCATCCCGCTTATACTGACTGCCTGGCTACTGGCCAATCAGCGTTTTATTAAACCAGTGTACCAGCATTATCCCACAGCACACTTTGGTTCTAAGTTCTGCTACATCTACAGCTTCTTTTCAGCTCTCATACTTAGCTCCACTTTTGCCTGACTACCTATCCATTTTTCTTCTGTTCTCTCTTTGTTCTACCTTAGTTCTACCCTGTGTCTTTTGACATTTCCACTTTTTTATACACATACAATCAGTAATTCTCTGGCCAAAGCAAGGTCACAAAGATTGAATTATTTCAGGTCATAAGAGCAGTTAAGAGTTTACATCAGGCAGTGACTGTCAGGCTTTCTTTATGATTCAAGGAGGGGGATGACTTGTAGAAGACTTAGTGAACTATCAAAGGGAACAGGGTCAAATGAGTGAGAGAGAGAGACCTTAAACCAATTAAGGAAATCTAAGAAGGGGAAAAGGTGAATCTGTGTGTAATACTGCATTCCTAAGTATTATTAGATAACAAACTAATTAGTAAAACCAAGGTGAAAAATAAGTACAAAGTGTGAAGAATTCATTATTGTGAGGTTAGCTTGGGGCAGCACTTTCCTATCTGCAGGCAGGGTGAGCACAGGGCATGCTTGTTCCCTATCTATCTAAAGGCTGTGAATCAACAAACCCAGACATGTTGTAAATCTATGTCCTTGGGTGTCTGAGATTGTCTCAAATGAGATAGTTTTGCCTGGACACTTAACACTGACCAAATGTCTGCCAATAAGGATAACTGCAGGAAAGCAGACCTCTAAGTTTACATTGGAGAAAGGAACAAAGGCCTGGTTTTTCACACATGACTAAAGGGAAGTTATCCATATACCCGAAATGTATAGAGAAAGTTGTGCCCAATAAATGATCACTCGTAGTATTAAAAGTTCTTGGGGAAAGAATCAAATGGGAAAGCTTCCAGAGCACATAGGAAATTCACTACAGGAACAACTAATACATTAAAAGGCAATAACACTAAAACACCTTATGATGTGGCTTCAACCTCTACCAGAGGCCTTGGCTCTATGGGTCAACCTTGTCAATGCCAGCTGAGTTCCTACTTCATATTTCTCTGCCTCATAGCAGGCATCAGCTGAGCCTGTGGCATTATTGGCACTATTGGTCAGTCAGTGGCATCTACAGATCATCAAGAAAGCAAGTGAGGTTTCTTGTTGATCCCCATGAATTTTAGTTTTGAGCAAAGTTGATCTTGTCCTCAGATCATGACGCAATAACAAAATCTATTCTAACGGAATTGTTCAGTTGCCAACAAGGAGTGTTTCTTCAGCTTACTTTTCAGACTTTCAGCTCTGATTTGACAAATGTGCGGGGACATTCCACTTTTTCCCTTTGGATTTCAATGGCTGAGGCTCTGATATGGAACTACCCATGACATGGCTTTCTATTTCCATCTTACCTGTGGTCAGACTGTAAGACTCCACAACAGGTCAGCTCCTGTTCCTCACCCATAGAGTTATGTTGTTCTCCAGGTCTTTAGAATTTGGAGATAAAGTTTTGTTTTCCCTTTTCTGCTTATGGAGATTTTTTTCTTTTGCTTATGGTCAATAATTGGAAAGAGGGGCATCTCTTTATTTCCTCCCCCCTTTAGTCTAGCAGTATAACTACAGTCTTACAAATTATAAGAGCCAGAAGACAAGGACATCTGCTGACCGACTGTGTCTTATATGTGTGGCAGGGAAGTTTTACTCATGAAATCTCAACATGGCTATCTAAACAAGACCAGAACAATGACAACACCAATTGCCTTGTCAGTATATATGGGGGAAATCTTGTAAGGCCCCACCTGTAGATGAAGAACAACAGATAATTAAGGCTGTGGAGAGGGAGACAGAATCAGTCTTTCCCAAGGATATGCCTCCAAGTGCTTACCCAATGCCAAATTGTCAGCTCTACAAAGTTATAGAATCACATATGAACTTAGTGGTTTGTATTTATATATGTCTATGTCTATATGCACACCATAATAATAATAAGTTAGAGAAAGAAAAAAACAAAAGGGATAATTCATGAAAGTAGTTAGAGTTTGAAAGTAAAGGAATGCAAATAGTGGAAGGGATACAGGATATGATGACAATTGGGGATCAAGGGGCAGTATATACACATGTGAGATGCAACAATGAAACCCATTATTCTGTTCAATTAATAATTGCTAATAAACCAGTCTTATTGATATGTGCCTTTATTTCCATCATTTGGAAAGCAGAAGTCAGTGGATCTCTGTGAATTTAAGGGTGTCCTGCCATACACAGTGAGTTCCAGGACAGCCAGGACTTTGTAGAGAGATCTTGTCTGAAAAAGCCAATAAATAAATAAAATAAAAATAGTAAATAATGGATGCTAATGAAATGAGAATAAAGAAGTAGAAACCAAATATTTCATTAA